>NC_069505.1:339928256-340228256 GCF_027579735.1 Bombina bombina
GCTGACTCATTCCTCTCTGCGTGGGTCCAATCTACTTATTTTTGGATCTGTCATTGTGTATATATGTAGGGTTGTGTCACTTACCTTGCTACGCATTTACAATGTATATATATATAAAAATAAATACATTTCTCCTTACTCTTATTTCCATATCAAGACAAGTGAGGAGACTTATTTTCCAACAGAAACTCTTAGCACACAGTATTTCAAGTTTGTGAAATTAAAGGGACAGTAAAGTAAAAATAAAATAATTTCCCCTGATTTAGATAGAGAATGCAGATTTAAACAACTTTACAATTTACTTCTGTTATCAAATTTGCTTTGTTCTTTTGGTATCTTTTATTGAAGAGTAAAACTAGGTAGGCTCATAAGAGCTCAGGAGTGTGCACATCTCTTCAGTACTCTATTGTTACAGCATTTTGTTAGCAAAATTGTATTTGTTTTACAGTCTAAGAACACACCACTTAAAACGCTTGTTGTTTACATTATCTCCTTTGCAGTAGCCAATTAGGGACAGATATATATGAGCGCCTGCACTTATCTACCAATTACTGTGCAGCATGGAAGAGGGGGACAGGGTTCTACATTTTAAAGGAATACATTCCAGTCTCTCTGGGGAGGAGTGAAAAAAAAATATACTTTTAGAACATAAATAGTACATTTAATTTTTTTTTGTCACTATGTATAATTACCCCTTTTATGGGTAATTATGTTTTCAGATATAAGAAAAAGGGACCATATGCCTCTTTGTAATATCTTGAAAAAGCACTACTTATTTTACATTAGACTAGGCCAGTGTTTCTCAACTGCGGTCCTCAAATACCCCCAAACAGGTCAGGTTTTCATTAAAGCTGAACTAGAGCACAGGTGAAGTAATCCTGTCATAGGTAGACATTTATTATCTTTATTTTAATTAAAAGACTTTCTAAACATTTGCCCTGCAAAAAAATCCAATTACATGACTATATTAAACTAAGACATTTCTCTACAGAGCAAATTAAGCGGTTAATTTTTTTTTTTCTATGCTAAAAAGCTTCATACATTATATCAAATTAGCACAGTATTTCTCTCAATTTGAAGCCAAGATTATCATTTTATATTTTTTCATTATCTTATCTGCCCTTGGGTCTGTTTGAGAGATGTTAAAGGTAACAGTAATTCACCTATGTAATACTTCCATATATTAACAATTTAATCACCAGAAAAGGTTGTATCTTAAAATGGGTAAAAACAAAACAAACCCATCTGACACACATGGTCTACTTTAATAAATAAATACAACAGAAGAGGGACAGTGGTCTCATAGCAACCATCTGGCAAGGTAAGGGTTAAAGTCGAACACAACCAAATTAATTCTACATTTTATCTACTGTAACTCTCCTCTGACATGTGTTTATAGAACTCCAATAAACAAATTTAAATGGTTATTTACTTAACCCTTTGAACATATTAATAGGTTTCCACAATCTTTCAAAAAGTGCTAAAACTGTGCATGGAATTTCTTACAAAGTGCATTTTCACTTTAGTATAAATATGACCTTATTGTTCATTTCAGCTAAGGAATGTAGGGAGACATGCAAAATACAAAGGGCTAAAACGCAGCTTTAAAATAGGGAAAAACATGGAATATTTTTACAGTGAAGCAAACTAAGAAATTGCAAAAAAACAAAAAAGAACATATAGACTAAGTGGAGCTGCTGTTTGGATATACATTTTATATATATATACATTTTATATATATATATATATATATATATATATATATATATATATATATATATATATATATATATATATATATATATATATATATATATATATATATATATATATAGTGTTTTACAATTTGCTTGGCTGGATCTTCCAGCCAAAATCTAGGTCCCTACGGTATTACTGTAGCAGGGCGTTCCAGTGTTATTCAAAGGCTGAACATTCACTGTTTGTAACAGACGACCCAGTATTACTCCAATGTTAGCTATAGCTTTGGGATAAGGGAAGTGACAGTACTCTCCAGTGACATTAAAAGACAATAGTTTACAGTTACTTTCACAATAGCAGAAGAACATAAAGGGCAAACAGCAAGCCTGTGAATTTAACCATTTAATACAGGGGGGATAATCTTTAACTCCTTGTTTCCACTGTAATAGCATGGAAACTGGTATATAACTTTATTTTTTAAACTTACCTAGGATGGGGGTTAAACCAACATTTACATCATATCCCTAAATATCTTCATCTAATCCAGGCTTTCCACGTAGTATCATAAATAGTCTACCTAACCAGCCACTAAACTTCAGCTCAAGAAGAAATCCTCACTGTATGCAAACTGGATCCTTTTTGAAGTCAGCAAAGCTGTAGCACTAAATCAGTATGCTTCAAACTGAAGCCATCAGCTATTTAAAGGGGCAGTAAACACCAGACTTTTTGTTGTTAAAAAAAAAAGGTAGATAATCCCTTTATTACCCATTCCCTAGTTTTGCATAACCAACACAGTTATAATAATATACTTTTTACCTCTGTAATTACCTTGTATCTATGCCTCTGCAAACTGCCCCCTTATTTCAGTTCTTTTGACAGACTTGCATTTTTAGCCAATCAGTCCTGACTCCTAGGAGCTTCACGTGCATTAGTTTAATTTTACTGTATCTATATGAAACACATGAACTAAAGCCCTCTAGTGGTGAAAAACTGTCAAAATGCTTTCAGATTAGAGGCGGCCTTCAAGGTCTAAGAAATTAGCATATGAACCTTCTAGGTTTAGCTTTCAACTAAGAATACCAAGAGAACAAAGCAAAATTGGTAATAAAATAAAATTGGAAAGGAGTTGAAAATTACATGCCCTATTTAAATTATGAAAGTTTTTTTTTTTTACTTGACTATCCCTTTAAGTTTCAGCTTCCTTTAAGATGCTTGTTCTCAATATAAAACATATTCATCACATGTTGAAGACTTTAAGGTCCACCAGTACACATACATAATAAATAAATTGTAATTGTAAATAATTATTTTTGCACCCATAAAATTGCAAAGAACACATTTTGTATCAGTAAAATGATTTAAGGCAATACATATTTGCAAAAACTACTTTAAACAAATAAAATGAATACTCAATAGCAATATTAGACCTCAAGCATATGCACCTTAATGTAAATTATTTGCCTCAATCTATATAGCCAAAATAATTTGCACTTTTTATGTTAAAAGCATGTTTGGAACTGAATATTGTCATATAATGTGCTGACATAAATAATGCAGTCAAATAAATTATTTAGGAGCAAAAGGTATTATGTGACAATCTAGGAACAGGTGCACTGCTCTGTGTAGATGCTAAGGTGAGGGATGGTGAGTGAGGTTGTAGGAATAGGAATCAATAAATTTAACTGCAGCTGTAACACATTTATTAATCTTCAATTTAATACATATTATTAATGAGCTAGCACACTTTCCCTATCTATACAGTTAACTCATTACTTACTGATTTGCTGGAATGCCTCTTCCAAGAGCCTCTGTTGAACATATCCAGTCTGCCAGGAAAACACTGTCTCTCTCTGCACAACTCCTTTAGCTTCTGTGTATTTGTTTCCCCAGCTCAGTGTCAGAGACCCTTTTTCTTGTTTCTCATGAATGAAAAGTAAAAAACCTGGAGTTAGTGCGTGTACTAAGCTCCTCCTCTCAGCCCGGGACACATGGACTGATCCAAAGGAGGGGATGAAGGAATCCCAGGCACCGAGTAACCTGCACGGCCACTCCCATTTCAGAAAGGGGTGGGGAGCTCTCCTCAGAGATGTTTGAAATGTAGTTTGAGATGTGTGAAAATCAGCAAGGTGTTGCTTTAAAAACAGTAACTGTCTTTTAAAAATACATATTTTTTTTTTAGGTTTATTGATTCTAAACACCATTAATTAAATAGTTTTGTGATTAAAAACGGATGATACACAATTATTTTATGAAATAGTTTTTAAGTGCTACATTTTTATTAGGATTATACTTAATAATATTGCATTGATTCTACAGTTACTATGGCATTAATATTATTATTCGTATTCCTTTTATTACTAAGTATATTAAATGGATAAAAAAAGCAAGTCAGCTTTAGCTCATTTTGACGCTAGAGCTGAAAAATATTGGTGATTATGAGGTAATTACTTCTGGAAATTGTTACTCAAGATGAATATAAAATGTCAGGTAATAAAATAAGTAGAATATAATGTAATGAGTGGCCATCTTTCAGGCAAAAATAACTAAGAGGACTGGTATTTTTTTTTCTAAATTCAAACCTCTAATTATATATAGTATTTAACAAATAATATTGATGCAAGGGAGGAAAGCATAGTTATGTCACTATATAAAACCCCAGTAAGACTTCACCTTGAGTATGGAGTGCACTAGTGCAGTTCTGGGGACCAATTTCAAAAAAGTACATTGCAGAGTTAAAAAAAAGTTCAGAGAAGGCCACAAAATAACAAGAAGGCAGAAGTCTGTTTTCTCTAGAAAAAAGGTGCATAAGAGGTGAAATTATTGCTTTATATGAATACATTCAAGACCCATATATAGGGGTCGATTTATCTAGCTGCGACGGACAGGAGGGGCGCACATACATGCCCCTGTCCGCCGCAGCTCGCCTCTGGCAACCTGAATTCTGCTGCTGGAATTCAGAATTGCACAAGAACCCAATTTTACACTCTTGTGCAACGCTGCCCGCGCACAGCCAATCACGCGCGGGCAGGAGCTGTTAATCTCCCCAGTCGGACAAGACCGGGGAGATTGAAATTTGCCACCTAAGAGGTGGCGAAAGGTTAGGGAAGCAGCGGTCTGATAACCTCTCTCTGGAAACAGAAGTTATGAAGCAGCAGTCTAAAGACCGCTGCTCCATAACTTGTCCGTCTGCTCTGAAGCGGCGGACAGAAATCCACCCGATCGAATACGATCGTGTTGAATGACACCCCCTGCTAGAGGCCGATTGGCCGCAAATCTGCAGGGGGCGGCTGTTCTGCAGAAGTTCACAAGAATTGTTGGTGCAATGATAAATACCTACAGCATATGCTGTCTGCATTTATCAATGTGCAGAGGACATGATATGCTACATCGTATCATGTCCGCTCGCACTTTGATAAATATAAATAAACCTTCATCTTTACTCACACAGGAAATGTGAATATTCATGTGAATATATATTTTTACGCTTTCCTTTCATAAGGTATACTAGCAATGAAAATAACCAAAAATGAGTGTTTATTTATGTCTCATTCCGTAAAGTGAAGGTAAAGTTTTCTCTTTCTGCAAACATTATTTAATTTATTGCCTTGTAAAATCCACAGTCGCTAACTTTTTTTTTTTTTTACCTAACATATTTTGTTAATAAATGTATGTTTTTCTCCCCTACCGTTCCGTTACAAGCTCCGCCCACGATCCATTTCCTCTCTGTTTAGCTGATGATGTATAGATCGTTCCCACCCGCTCTATGCTTGCCTACAATGCTCGTGCCCGGCTAAGAAAACTACAGCTCACGCGCAAAACATCGATAAGTCTTTGATTTACACAGCACAAGCCTGCTACTTATTGCTGTTGAAAGAATTGTTGGTCAGTAAGCATGCGCTAAACGGGGCCACGCTTGGATTTCCAGGAAGAGGAAGGAAGCCAACGCATGCGCAGAGCTTTGTAGATAGCAGTGACGTCAAATGACGGCTGCCTAACGGCCAGGAAGTCAATTGGCTGTTATTAAAACGTGACCAACAAGCTAAAAAAATAACAAAAAAACCGGGTTGAATCGAAGGCTTATTAGACTGTGGTTAAAATGTTATAAAACTAATAATAGAGCTAAAATTGAAGATTTTAATGAATGAAAGTACCATTGATTTGTGCTGTATTTCAGATAAGTGCATAGTAATACAGCAAACTTTACCTTCACTTTAACATACACTAGTAGTGAAAATAGCCAAAACATATATCTTTACAGATCTGAAAAAGCGTTATTAAAATGTGATAAATATAATGAGGAAGCTCTAAGAGACTTATGCTTCTGCCAGTAAAATTATTGTTTTTTTATTTCAGGGACATTCAGGTTAAATGTTAATCCCTATAAATGTTTAAAGGAATAAGAGAACAGTATTGTAATATACATCCATTATTGTTTTACTGCCACTGTAAATTATCCTTGTTCTACTCGATCCAAGGTAAATATGGTAAGCATGGTGGCACTAAAGGGACAAGAAAACAAAATGTTTTCTTTCGTGATTTAGAAAGAGCGTGCAATTTAAAACAACTTTTCAATATACAGTACTTCTATTATCCAATTTGCTTCACTCTCTTGATATCTTTTGTTAAAAAGCATCTCTAAATAGGCTCAGTAGCTGCTGATTGGTGGCTTCACATAGATGCCTTGTATGATTGGCTCACCCATGTGCATTGCAATTTCTTCAACAAAATATATCTAAAGAATGAAGCAAATTAGATAATATAAGTAAATTAAAAAGTTTTTTAAAATTATATTCTTTATCTGAATCATTAAATAAATCATTTGAGTTTCATGTCCATTTAACTGTTCCTGCAACAGTCTACCCAGTGTTTGTGTAGGACATAACATTATTTGCAGCTGCCCATAACTAGCAACAGAAAGTATTTTAAATGGGTTTGTCTCTAAACTGCATAACAGCCAGGGATTAGGAAGATCTGAACCAAGAATCTTGTCAATATAAGCTAGGTAAACTATATCTTAGATAGTCATAAACTACAATGCTGTCAAAAACATTTTCAATCTTCCGTCCCAAGCGCTGCTAAAGCACAGCCGTTGGTATCCGTAGCTAAGATTTACATTAGTGCAGGAAACAAGTGTGTCCACCTATACACCAATAAATCACACATGGTACAATAGTCTTCACACCCAGTCCATGCTCCATTTGAAAATTAAATACATCAATACAACTATATAAGAAATATTAACTTTTACTGATGCCCGATAAAATGTAATGATAAATTCAGTGTTGGGAAAACATTGTAATAGAGAGACAATGGCTCCAACGCTGACGCATTTCATGTGCATTTGGTCACTGCTCACTAAATCTTATGCTGCACTTGTTTTTATTGGTTTAGGACATTTCTGTATGAGTTAGGATACATGACTATGCAAAAAAATGTTTTTAAATGAGACGAACCTGGAAGTTAGAAAAAAGGAGCTCGTAACTCTAATACTGTATATAATTGCTAATGATAAGTTATCTATTGTGTAATGACTGCACATAGGTCCAATGTGTTCATTAAAAAAAATTCTCTGTAGATGTTTGCCCTGTCCCGTCTTACTATGGGGTTGATAACAGTCCTTTAGAAAGGCTTATCAAATTACTTTTCTAGAAAAATGTCCCATAGGATTTAATGGTGAATTTTGCCACAAATTATGAAATAAACAAAAGGAATGTAATTGACCCCATGGGTTATATTTATCATAGTGCGAGCGGACATGATACTATGTAGCGTATCATATCCGCTGCACATCGATAAATACCGACAGCATACGCTGTCAGCATTTATCATTGCACCAGCAGTTCTTGTGAACTGCTGGTGCAATTCTGCCCCCTGCAGATTCACGGATAATTGGCCGCTAGCAGGGGGTGTCAATCAAGTTAACGCTCGTTGGGATAACGCGTCCTCAGAGCTCTGGTTAACTGTTTCGCAAAATAAAAAAGTGTCACAAAACACATAAAAAAAATACATTACAAAGTACAGTTACACTCATACTAACACTATCTAATAAAAAATTATTTAAAAAAAATATTGCACCAAAAGCTATAAGGGCTTATATGATATGTTTTTATGTGTGTACATATGTATTTATGTATTTATATGTGTGTACATATGTATCTACAGACACATATAAACACATAAATACATATGTACACATATATAGACATATATAGAAGTGCATTGGAGCCCTTTGCAGTTAAGCAGATGAAAACATGTAAAAGCATATTTATGCAATATTCATGCTATAATATATAAATGCCAAGTGTGTTTGTCCGAAGCTTTCATGCACAGTAGAGACAGTACGAGGACAAACACACCTGCCCTTACCTGATCTGCTGTTTGCGTCGCTGAGAAAATGGGCGTAGTTGGGGCGGGTGCATGGTGGGGACGGGGACGGGCGTGGTCGGCACGAGAGAGAGGGGAGAGAGATAGAAAGAGAGGGGGAGAGACAAAAAGAGATGGGAAAGAGCTAAAGAGTGGGGGAAGAGAGAGCAAAAGAGAGGGGAAAGAGCAAAAGAGAGGGGGAAGAGCAAAAGAGAGGAGGGGGAGAGAGCAAAGTAGAGGGGAAAGAGCAAAAGAGAGGAAAGAGAGAGAAAAAGAGAGGGGGAGAGAGAGGGGAAGAGAGGGGAAGAGAGAGAGAGAGGGGAAGAGAGAGAGAGAGAAAAAGAGAAGGTAAGAGAGAGAGCAAAAGAGAGGGGGGAGAGAGAGAGCAAAAGAAGAGAGGGGGAGAGAGAGGAGGGAGATGGGGAGAGAGAGCAAAAGAGAGGAAGGAAGAGAGCAAAAGATAGGGGGGAGAGAGAGCAAAAGTGAGGGGGGAGAGAGCAATAGAAAGGGATGGAGGTAGAGCAAAAGAGAGGGATGGAGAGAGAGAGCAAAAGAGAGGGATGGAAAGAGAGAGCAAAAGAGAGGGATGGAGAGAGAGAGCAAAACTGAGGGATGGAGAGAGAGAGCAAAAGAGAGGGGGAGAGAGAGAGAAAAAGAAGAGGGGGGAGATGGGGGGAGAGAGAGAGGGGGGAGAGAGGGGGAAGAGAGAGCAAAGAGAGGGATGGAGAGAGAGAGCAAAAGAGAGGGATGGAGAGAGAGAGCAAAAGAGAGGGATGGAGAGAGAGAGCAAACAAGAGGGATAGAGAGAGAGCAAAAGAGAGGGGTGGAGAGAAAGAGCAAAAGAGAGGGATGGAGAGAGGGAGCAAAATAGAGGGATGGAGAGAGGGAGCAAAATAGAGGGATGGAGAGAGGGAGCAAAAGAGAGAGAGGGAGCAAAAGAGAGGGATGGAGAGAGGGGGCAAAAGAGAGGGATGGAGAGAGAGAGCAAAAGAGAGGGATGGAGAGAGAGAGAGCAAAAGAGAGGAATGGAGAGAGAGCAAAAGAGAGTGGAGAGAGAGAGAGAGCAAAAGAGAGGGGGAGAGAGAGCAAGAGAGAGGGATGGAGAGAAAGAGCAAAAGAGAGGGATGGAGAGAGAGAGCAAAAGAGAGGGATGGAGAGAGACAGCAAAAGAGAGGGATGGAGAGAGAGTGCAAGAGAGGGGGATGGAGTGAGCCAAAGAGAGGGGGAGAGAGAGAGCAAAAGAGAGGGGGAGGGAGAGAGAGCAAGGGGTGGGACCGCTGTACTGCAATAAATGGCCTGTGTAAACGGGCTTTAGGACTAGTATTTAATAAAGTGTTATACTGTATGTTTACTGTAAATATTTCACATTCCAATGTTCTGCACATAGCAGAATATGTTATAAGAATTTATAAATACATATTTCTATATATATATATCTATATTTGTATATAGAATTTAGTGACTTGACATGAAACTGTGATTGCACATTTGTGCTTAGAATCACAATAAAATAGATCTTGATTCACATTTATATAGATAGTTAATTTGGAGTCTGTTTTAAATACAATACTCAAGGGGGTTTATATCATCTCATTAGAAGAGTTGTACAAATGATCTTATGTGGCTCTAAAGGTTCTATATGTTTTTAAAACATATATTTGAGAGATCTTTTGTATTGTGGTGAATCATTTCTGATGCATAACATTTTTTTTTTGTATTTTCAGTCAAAATTGGAATCCACATGGATGCATTTCAGTTTTGAATAGAAGCGTTTTTATAATATATATGTATAGGCAAAAATGCTTTTAATAAAAGCTATAGCTGTTTCAAAAGTGTATTTAAGTATGCACCGTGCACCAGCATTTTAAACACAGCACTTGCTCATAGAGCCCAATGTGCTTGTACCATCTGGTAAAAGGTTAAATTTGTTAATTGCTGATATAATACAAGCCCCACTGGCCTTCTAAACAGCTGCAGTATTTTAAATGCTGGTGCACTAATAATATTTAGCTGTGCTTCACATGCACAGAATATTTTTAACCCCTTAACGACCGAGGACGTGCAGGGTACGTCCTCAAAAAAAAGGCAGTTAACGCCTGAGGACGTACCCTGCACGTCCTCGGTTTGGAAAGCAGCTGGAAGCGATCCTGCTCGCTTCCAGCTGCTTTCCGGTTATTGCAGTGATGCCTCGATATGGAGGCATCCTGCAATAACTTTTTTAAGCCATCCGGTGCAGAGAGAGCCACTCTGTGGCCCTCTCTGCACCGGAGATCGGTGGTTCCCGGCGTTGGTGGGTGGGAGCCGGACCGGGAGGCGGGTGGCGGCCATCGATGGCCCTGGTTATGTGCAGGGGGGGCGGGATCGTGGGCGGGGATGAGCGGGGGCGCGCGCGGGCGCGCGCGCGTGCACGGGAGGGCGGGGGCGGGCGCGTGCACGGGGAGGGAGCGGGTGGGAACCGCTACACTACAGAAAATGAGTTAGTAAAAATGTTTAAATGCCCTAATATTTTTTAAAAAAAAAAAAGATCAGCAAGGTGGTGGGGGTTTGTCTGTGTGGGGGGGAAGCTACACTACAGAAAAAAGACAAATAAATATAAAAAAAGCCCTTTTTTTTTGCAAACTGGGTACTGGCAGACAGCTGCCAGTACCCAAGATGGCCCCCAATGAGGCAGAGGGGATGGTCAGAGAGCGGTTTTGGGGGGGATCAGGGAGGTTGGGGGCTAAGGGGGGGATCCTACACCCTAGCATATGTAAATATGCTAAAAAAAAATTATTTATTTTTTAAAAAACCCTTTTATTTTAGTACTGGCAGACTTTCTGCCAGTACTTAAGATGGCGGGGACAATTGTGGGGTGGGGGAGGGAAGGGAGCTGTTTGGGAGGGATCAGGGGGTGGGATGTGTCAGGTGGGAGGCTGATCTCTACACTAAAGCTAAAATTAATCCTGCAAGCTCCCTACAAACTCCCTAATTAACCCCTTCACTGCTAGCCAGAATACACGTGTGAGGCGCAGCAGGATTTAGCGGCCTTCTAATTACCAGAAAGCAACGCCAAAGTCATATATGTCTGCTATTTCTGAACAAAGGGGATCCCAGACAAGTATTTACAACCATTTGTGCCATAATTGCACAAGCTGTTTGTAAATTATTTCAGTGAGAAACCTAAAATTGTGAAAAATTTAACTTTTTTTTCAATTTGATCGCATTTGGCGGTGAAATGGTGGCATGAAATATACCAAAATGTGCCTAGATCAATACTTGGGGTTGTCTACTATACTACACTAAAGCTAAAATTAACCCTACAAGCTCCCTAAAAGCTCCCTAATTAACCCCTTAACTGCTGGGCATAATACACTTGTGGTGCGCAGTGGCATTTAGCGGCCTTCTAATTACCAAAAAGCAACGCCAAAGCCATATATGTCTGCTATTTCTGAACAAAGGGGATCCCAGAGAAGAATTTACAACCATTTATGCCATAATTGCACAAGTTGTTTGTAAATAATTTCAGTGAGAAACCAAAAGTTTGTGAAAAAATTTGTGAAAAAGTGAACGATTTTTTGTATTTGATCGCATTTGGCGGTGAAATGGTGGTATGAAATATACCAAAATTGTCCTAGATCAATACTTTGGGATGTCTACTAAAAAAAAATATATACATGTCAAGGGATATTCAGGGATTCCTGAAAGATATTAGTGTTCTAATGTAACTAGCGCTAATTTTGGAAAAAAGTGGTTTGGAAATAGCAAAGTGCTACTTGTATTTATGGCCCTATAACTTGCACAAAAAGCAAAGAACATGTAAAAATTGGGTATTTCTAAACTCAGGACAAAATTTAGAAACTATTTAGCATGGGTGTTTTTTGGTGGTTGTAGATATGTAACAGATTTTGGGGGTCAAAGTTAGAAAAAGTGTGTTTTTTTCAATTTTTCCTCATATTTTATATTTTTTTTTATAGTAAATTATAAGATATGATGAAAATAATGGTATCTTTAGAAAGTCCATTTAGTGGCGAGAAAAACGGTATATAATATGTGTGGGTACAGTAAATGAGTAAGAGGAAAATTACAGCTAAACACAAACACCGCAAAAATGTAAAAATAGCCTTGGTCCCAAACGGACAGAAAATGGAAAAGTGCTCTGGTCACTAAGGGGTTAAAGGAATAGTCTAGTAAAAATTAAATTTTCATGATTTAGATAGAGCAGGCAATTGTAAACATTCTTCTAATTTATTTCTATTATCAATTTTTCTTTGTTCTCTTGGTATCTTTGTTTGCAAAAGTAGGAATGTAAGCATATGAGTGGCCTATTTTTGGTTCAGCACCTGGGTAGCGCTTTCTGATTGGTGTCTAAATGTAGCCACCAATAAGCAAGCACTACCCAGGTGCTAAACCTAAAATGGTCCCGCTCCTAAACTTACATTCAAATAAAGATAACAAAAGAACAAAGAAAAAAAAATTATAATAGGAGTAAATTAGAAAGTTGCTCTATCGAATCATGAAAGTTTAATTTTGACTAGACTATTCCTTTAACACTAAAACAGTGCTAACTTTTAACAGAAGCATTTTTGCTATATTGTAAATATGTTTCTATTTAAAGATGTAATTAATCTATGTGCATTTAAATTTTGACGAGACTATCCCTTTAACATCACCAATACTTTTCTATTAAATTATTTAACAGTGGAATTCCAATCCATCAGTAAACATATTTGGAGCAGCCTCTTTTTTTTTGTGTGTGCAAAATCCTGATTCGAATGGAACATTTTACAATGTTAAAGCTTTAAAGGGATATGAAACCAATTTTTTTTCTTTCATGATTTAAAAATAAAAGAAAGAGCGTGCAATTTTAAACAACTTTCTAATTTACTTCTATTATCTAATTTGCTTCATTCTCTTGATATACTTTGCTAAAAAGCATATATAGATAGGCTCAGTAGCTGCTGATTGGTTGATGCGCATAGATGCCTCGTGTGATTGGCTCACCCATGTGCATTGACATTTATTCAACAAAGGATATTTAAAGAATGAAGCAAATTAAATCATAGAAGTAAATTAGAATGTTGTTTAAAATTGTATTCTCTACTTGAATCATGAAAGGAAATGTTTTGGTTTAGTGTCCCTTTAAGCATGCTTAGCTCACATAATAACAGCAACTATTTCCTGGTTTAATAAAGGGTTAAAAATATTGCCATCAAAATCTATGTCTCAAGGTTATGAAAGCCCAGTACCTAGTGACTCATATTCAATACACATTTAATAATCTGTTACCATAACAGCAGAAGCAGAGGCATTTGAATGGCAGTATTATATGCTTGCCAGTTCTGTAATAAGATTGTCTCCTTTTAAAAATAACAAATATAAATCATTGTATTATTATTTTTGAACAATTAAACACAGTGGAAAAACAAATATAAAGACAACTTGGGGACATGGTGCTTACAAAAAAATGATTAAAACATAGGACCATTGTACTGATGTTAATGTACAAATCTAATAGGTTTTTTTAGTGAGGAAAATCTCTAAGACAACATGCATTCATAATGGGATTTATATATTCTACATATGTTAGCTTCTCTGCATGATCTGTACGAGACGTTTGATGCGAGATAACATTTATGTTAAATGGCTGCTATGAGAACTTGAAAATCTAAGAGATACACAATTTGTATTAAAGATTTTTCAAACAAAGAGATTAAAGGGATAGTCTAGTCAAATCTAAACTTTAATGATTCACATAAGGCATGCAATTTTAAACAACTTTCCAATTTACTTTTATCATCAAATTTGCTTTGTTCTCTTGGTATTGTTTGTTGAACGCTAAACCTAGGTAGGTTGTCATCCACGCTTAATACATTGTGTGGATGATGACCACATGTAGTCATGTGCACTTAAAGGGACAGTCTACACCAGAATTTTTATTGTTTTAAAAGATAGATAATCCCTTTATTACCCATTTCCCAGTTTTGCATAACCAACACAGTTATAATAATATACTTTTAACCTCTGTGATTATCTTGTATCTAAGCCTCTGCAAACTGCCCCTTTTTCAGTTCTTTTGACAGACTTGCAGTCTAGCCAATCAGTGCCTGCTCCCAGATAACTTCTCGTGCACGAGCACAGTGTTATCTATATGAAATACGTGCACTAACACCCTCTAGTGGTGAAAAACTGTTAAAATGCAATCTGAAAGAGGTGGGCTTCAAGGTCTAAGAAATTAGCATATGAACCTCCTAGGTTAAGCTTTCAACTAAGAATACCAAGAGAACAAAGCAAAATTGGTGATAAAAGTAAATTGGAAAATTGTTTAAAATTACATGCTCTATCTGAATCATGAAAGTTTATTTTGGCCTAGACTGTCCCTTTAAAGGGTTAAGTTTAAAACACTGCACACATACAGAGATACATACACATATACAATATGTATCAATATAGCTAAAATTATTATTATTCTTTATTCATAAAGCGCCAACAGATTCCGCAGCGCTGTCCATGGGTAATGGAGAAACAATACGATAAAAGACAAAATTCTACAGACAAATACAGGGGGGATTGAGGGCCCTATTCCCGTGGGAACTTACAATCTAGATGGACAGGAGGATGGGAAACAGGAGGTGGGGACTGCAAAGGTGAGAATGATATTAGAGAGGAGCTAGAGGGCAACTGTTAGTTAAGTGAAGTTAGTTTGTTAATAAGTCGGGCGATAAACTTCCCTGAAGAGAAAGGTCTTTAGGGAACGTTTAAAGGAGGAGAGGTTAGGGGCAAGGAGGTCATGGTAGAGGACGCAAGAAACAGGTGATTGTTGGATCTTAGGGGGCGGGCAGGAGTATATTTGTTGATGAGTGAGGACAGGTAGGGTAGGGCAGCGTTGGTGAGGGCTTTTTAGGTCAGGGTAAGAATTTTGAACTTAACTCTGCTGTGAATGGGGAGCCAGTGAAGGGACTCACAGAGAGATGCAGCAGAAACAGAGCGTCGAGAGAGGTGGATTAGCCTGGCAGATGCAATTAGGATGGATTGGAGGGGAGAGAGGGAGGCCAGTTAGTAAGTTGTTACAGTAGTCAAATCGGGAAATTACCAGGGAGTGGATTAGCTGTTTAGTAGTTTCAGCATTCAGAAACGTACGAATTTTGGAGATATTGCATAGGTGATTGCGGCAGGATGAAGAGAGCAGTTGGATGTGGGGAATGAAGGACAGATTTGAGTCAAGCGTGACTTGGGGTGATAGGGTGATAGTGGTGCCGCCAACAGTGATAGAAAAATTAGAAACTGGAGTAGAGTTAGAGGGGGGAATTAGAAGTAGTTGGCCATGTTTATTTTTAGGTGGTGAGAGGCCATCCAGGAGGAAATGCCATATAAGCAGTCGCTGATGTGAGAATTGACAGAAGGAGAGAGTGCAGGGGTGGAAAGGTAGATCTGGGTATCATCAGCATAGAGGTGATAGCTGAAGCCATAGCTGTTGATAAGTTTACCCAGTGAAGAAGTGTAAATAGAGAACAGTAGAGGACCCAGGACAGAGCCTTTAGGTACTCCAACAGACAGAGGCAATAGAGAGGAGGAGTCACCAGCAAATAAGACGGAGAAGGATCTGTTAGAGAGACAAGAGTGAATCCAGTAGAGGGCAGTGTCACAGAGACCAAGAGAGCTGAGAGTCCCTAGGAGAAGGGGATGGTCAACAGTGTCAAAGGCAACAGAGAGGTCAAGTAAGATGAGTATAGAGTAGTAGCCTTTGTTTCTCAAACATTGGTGTGTCCGGTCCACGGCGTCATCCATTACTTGTGGGATATTCTCCTCCCCTACAGGGAAAGGCAAGGAGAGCACACAGCAAGAGCTGTCCATATAGCTCCCCCTCTGGCTCCGCCCCCCAGTCATTCTCCTTGCCGCTCTGAACAAGTAGCATCTCCACGGGGATGGTGAGGAGTTTGTGGTGTTAGTTGTAGTTTTTTATTTCTTCTATCAAGAGTTTGTTATTTTAAAATAGTGCTGGTATGTACTATTTACTCTGAAACAGAAAGAGATGAAGAGTTCTGTTTAAAAGAGGAGTATGATTTTAGCAGCAGTAACTAAAATCGATTGCTGTTCCCACACAGGACTGTTGAGATGAGAGAACTTCAGTTGGGGGGAACCGTTTGCAGACTTTTCTGCTCAAGGTATGACTAGCCATTTTCTAACAAGACTGTGTAATGCTGGAAGGCTGTCATTTTTCCCTCATGGGGATCGGTAAGCCATTTTCTTAGACTTAGAAAGAATAAAGGGCTTATTATGGGCTATTAACTGGTGGACACTTTTAAGGGCTAAATCGATTGTTTATTTAAGTTTTTATTTAAAGTTTGAAGTGGATTTCACACTTTTATTATTTGGGGAACGTTTTTTATCGCCAGGCACTAGTTAAGACACCTTCCCAGTCAGGAAGGGCCTTTCACTGTATTAGGCAGAGCCTCCTTTTCGCGCCATTATTGCACAGTTTCTTTTAAGTACAGTG
This sequence comes from Bombina bombina, assembly GCF_027579735.1. Classification (NCBI taxonomy): domain Eukaryota; kingdom Metazoa; phylum Chordata; class Amphibia; order Anura; family Bombinatoridae; genus Bombina; species Bombina bombina. The sequence goes on from NC_069505.1 coordinate 339,944,791, forward strand.
CATGCTGATGCATGTGAGAGGGTCTGGTGTCCACTGAAAAAGTTCCTAGAAGGCTTGAAATACCCCCCTGGGATAGTTGAAGTCACAACAAAGGCTGTGGCTGGGACTGTAGTGGGGTTAAAATTGCAAACGGCTCCGGTTTCCACATTTTAAGGGTTAACAGCTTGAAAATTGGGGTGCAATACTTTGAATGTATTAAGACACTGTGGTGACAATTTGGTAAAGATTGGATAATTCCTTCATAGTTTTTCACATATTCAGTAATAAAGTGTGCCCTGTTTAACATTTAAAGAGACAGTAACGGTTTTGTTTTAAAACGGTTTTTGTACTTTATTAACCAGTTTAAGCCTGTTTAACATGTCTGTACCTTCTGATAGATCATGTTCTGTATGTATGGAAGCCAATGTGGTTCCCCCTTCAAATATATGTGATAATTGTGCCATAGCGTCCAAACACAGTAAGGACAGTATTGTCACAAATAGTAAGGTTGCCCAGGATGATTCCTCAGATGAAGGAAGTAGAGATAGTTCTACATCTTCTCCTTCTGTGTCTATAACAGTTATGCCCGCGCAGGCGACCCCTAGTACTTCTAGCGCGCCAATGCTTGTTACTATGCAACAATTGACGGCAGTAATGGATAACTCCATAGCTAATATTTTATCCAAAATGCCAGCATTTCAGAGAAAGCGCGATTGCTCTGTTTTAAACACTGTAGAGCAGGAGGGCGCTGATGATAATTTTTCTGTCATACCCTCACACCAGTCTGAAGTGGCAGTGAGGGAGGGTTTCTCAGATGGAGAAATTTCTGATACAGGAAGAATTTCTCAGCAGGCACAACCTGATGTTGTGACATTTAAATTTAAATCAGAGCATCTCCGCGCATTACTTAAGGAGGTGCTATCTACTCTGGATGATTGTGACAATCTGGTCATCCCAGAAAACTTGTGCAAGATGGACAAGTTCCTAGAGGTCCCGGTGCACCCTGATGCCTTTCCGATACCTAAACGGGTGGCGGACATAGTGAATAAGGAGTGGGTGAAGCCAGGCATACCTTTTGTCCCTCCTCCTATATTTAAGAAATTGTTCCCTATGGTCGACCCCAGGAAGGACATATGGCAAACAGTCCCTAAGGTCGAGGGGGCCGTTTCTACACTAGCCAAACGCACGACCATTCCCATTGAGGACAATTGTGTTTCTAAGATCCTATGGATAAAAAATTGGAGGGTTTGCTTAAAAAGATTTTTGTACAACAAGGTTACCTCCTTCAACCTATTTCGTGCATTATTCCTGTCACTACAGCGGCGTGGTTCTGGTTCGAGGAACTGGAAAAGTCGCTCAGTAGGGAGACTCCGTATGAGGAAGTCATGGACAGAATTCACACATTTAAGTTAGCTAATTCCTTTATTTTAGACGCCGCTTTGCAGTTAGAGAGATTAGCGGCGAAAAATTCAGGGTTTGCAATTGTGGCGTGCAGAGCGCTCTGGCTAAAGTCTTGGTCGGCTGATGTATCTTCCAAGACAAAATTGCTTAATATCCCTTTCAAAGGTAAGACCCTTTTTGGGCCAGAATTGAAAGAAATTATTTCAGACATCACTGGGGAAAGGGCCATGCCCTCCCACAGGATAGGCCTTTCAAGGCTAAGAATAAGTCCAATTTTCGTTCCTTTTGCAATTTCAGGAACGGACCGGCTTCTAACTCGGCAGCCTCTAGACAAGAGGGTAACGCTTCCCAGACTAAACCAGCTTGGAAACCAATGCAAGGCTGGAATAAGGGTAAACAGGCCAAGAAGCCTGCTGCTGCTACCAAGACAGCATGAAGGGGTAGCCCCCGATCCGGGACCGGATCTAGTAGGGGACAGACTCTCTCTCTTTGCTCAGGCTTGGGCAAGAAATGTTCAGGATCCCTGGACACTAGAAATAGTCTCTCAGGGTTATCTTCTAGAATTCAAGGAACTACCCCCAAGGGGAAGGTTCCACATTTCTCACTTATCTTCAAACCAAATAAGTAGACAGGCATTCTTACATTGTGTAGAAGACCTGTTAAAGATGGGAGTGATACACCCAGTTGCAACTGTGGAACAAGGTCAGGGGTTTTTACTCAAATCTGTTTGTAGTTCCCAAAGAAGAGGGAACTTTCAGACCAATTCTGGATTTAAAAATTCTAAACAAATTTCTCAGAGTTCCATCGTTCAAAATGGAAACCATTCGAACAATTTTACCTACAATCCAGGAGGGTCAATATATGACTACCGTGGATTTAAAGGATGCGTATCTACATATTCCTATCCACAAAGATCATCATCAGCTCCTAAGGTTCGCCTTTCTGGACAAACATTATCAGTTCATGGCTCTCCCATTCGGACTAGCCACTGCTCCCAGAATTTTCACAAAGGTGCTCGGGTCCCTTCTAGCGGTTCTAAGACCAAGGGGCATTGCAGTGGCACCTTATCTGGACGACATTCTATTTCAAGCGTCGTCTCTTTCCAAGGCAAAGGCTCATACAGACATTGTTCTAGCCTTTCTCAAATCTCACGGGTGGAAGGTGAACGTAGAAAAGAGTTCCCTGTCTCCGTCGACAAGAGTTCCCTTTTTGGGAACAATAATAGATTATTTTGAAATGAAGATCTTCCTGACAGAAGTCAGAAAGTCAAAGCTTCTAAACGCTTGTCAAGTTCTTCTCTCTATTCTGCAGCCTTCCATAGCTCAGTGCATGGAAGTAGTAGGGTTGATGGTTGCAGCAATGGACATAGTTCCTTTTGCTCGAATTCATCTAAGACCATTACAACTGTGCATGCTCCAGTAGACAGGATCTCCTGTCTCAGGGAATGAGTTTCTGCAGACCATAGTGGGTCATTGTCACGACCGACGCCAGTCTATCAGGCTGGGGCGCGGTCTGGGATTCCCTGAAAACTCAGGGTTTATGGTCTCGGGAAGAGTCTCTTCTCCCGATCAACATCCTGGAACTGAGAGCGATATTCAATGCTCTCCGGGCTTGGCCTCATCTAGCGAAGGCCGAATACATAAGATTCCAGTCAGATAACATGACGACTGTAGCTTACATCAACCATCAGGGAGGAACAAGGAGTTCCTTGGCGATGAGAGAGGTATCCAAGATCATCAAATGGGCGGAGGATCACTCCTGCCACCTATCTGCAATCCACATCCCAGGAGTAGACAACTGGGAGGTGGATTATCTGAGTCGTCAGATTTTCTATCCGGGGGAGTGGGAACTCCACCCGGAGGTGTTTGCCCAGTTGACTCAATTATGGGGCATTCCAGACATGGATCTGATGGCGTCTCGTCAGAACTTCAAGGTTCCTTGCTACGGGTCCAGATCCAGGGATCCCAAGGCCACTCTAGTGGATGCATTAGTGGCGCCTTGGTCGTTCAACCTAGCTTATGCGTTTCCACCGTTCCCTCTCCTTCCCAGGCTTGTAGCCAGGATCAAACAGGAGAAGGCCTCGGTGATTCTGATAGCTCCTGCGTGGCCGCGCAGGACTTGGTATGCAGACCTGGTGAATATGTCATCGGCTCCACCATGGAAGCTACCTTTGAGACAGGATCTTCTAGTACAAGGTCCATTCGAACATCCAAGTCTAATTTCTCTGCAGCTGACTGCTTGGAAATTGAACGTTTGATTTTATCCAAGCGTGGGTTTTCAGATTCAGTGATACATCCAGAAAACCTGTGTCTATACCATAAAATATGGAAAAGATATATCTGTTGGTGTGAATCCAAGGGATTCTCCTGGAGTAAGATAAAAAAAATTCCTAAGATCCTCTCATTTCTCCAAGAAGGTTTGGATAAGGGATTGTCAGCGAGTTCTCTAAAAGGACAGATTTCTGCTTTATCTGTCTTGTTATACAAACGACTGGCAGCTGTGCCAGAGGTACAAGCTTTTGTACAGGCTTTGGTCAGAATCAAACCTGTTTACAGACCCTTGACTCCTCCTTGGAGTCTAAATTTAGTTCTTTCAGTTCTTCAGGGGGTTCCGTTTGAACCCTTACATTCCATAGATATCAAGTTGCTATCTTGGAAAGTTCTGTTTTTGGTTGCTATTTCTTCTGCTAGAAGAGTTTCTGGATTATCTGCTTTGCAGTGTGATCCACCCTATCTGGTGTTCCATTCAGATAAGGTTATTTTGCGTACCAAGCCTGGTTTTCTTCCAAAAGTTGTTTCCAACAAGAATATTAACCAGGAAATAGTTGTTCCTTCTCTGTGCCCGAATCCAGTTTCAAAGAAGGAACGTTTGTTACACAATTTAGATGTAGTCCATGCTTTAAACTTCTATTTAGAAGCAACAAAGAATTTTAGACAAACCTCATCCTTGTTTGTCGTTTACTCTGGTAAGAGGAGAGGACAAAAAGCTATTGCTACCTCTCTTTCTTTCTGGCTGAAAAGCATTATCCGATTGGCTTATGAGACTGCCGGACGGCAGCCTCCTGAACGAATCACAACTCACTCCACTAGGGCTGTGGCTTCCACATTGGCCTTCAAGAACGAGGCTTCTGTTAATCAGATATGTAAGGCAGCGACTTGGTCTTCTCTGCACACTTTTGCCAAATTTTACAAATTTGATATTTTTGCTTCTTCGGAGGCTGTTTTTGGGAGAAAGGTTTTGCAAGCCGTGGTGCCTTCTGTTTAGGTAACCTGATTTGCTCCCTCCCTTCATCCGTGTCCTAAAGCTTTGGTATTGGTTCCCACAAGTAATGGATGACGCCGTGGACCGGACACACCAATGTTGGAGAAAACAGAATTTATGCTTACCTGATAAATTACTTTCTCCAACGGTGTGTCCGGTCCACGGCCCGCCCTGGTTTTTTAATCAGGTTTGAAATTTTTTTCTTTTTCTTTATACACTACAGTCACCACGGCACCCTATAGTTTCTCCTTTTTCTCCTAACCGTCGGTCGAATGACTAGGGGGCGGAGCCAGAGGGGGAGCTATATGGACAGCTCTTGCTGTGTGCTCTCCTTGCCTTTCCCTGTAGGGGAGGAGAATATCCCACAAGTAATGGATGACGCCGTGGACCGGACACACCGTTGGAGAAAGTAATTTATCAGGTAAGCATAAATTCTGTTTTTTAGCAGAAAGGAGATCGTTAGTAACCTTGGTGAAGGCAGTCTCAGTTGAGTGTTGGGGACGGAAGCCAGATTGCAGGTGGTCGAGCAATGAGTTGGAGGACAGGAAGTGAGTTAGGCGATTGAAAACTAGTTTTTCAAGGAATTTTGAAGCTAGCGGGAGCAGTGATATGGGTCGGTAGTTTGCAGGAGAGTTAGGGTTAAGGGAGGGTTTTTTGAGGATGGGGGTGACCTTTGCATGTTTGAAGGAGGCAGGGAATGAGCCAGTAGAAAGGGATAGGTTGAATATGTGAGTAGGAGCTGGAGTGAGGGTGGGAGACAGAGGAGGAATTAGATGTGAAGGAATAGGGTCAAGTGGGCAGGTAGTGAGGTGTGAGGAAGACAAAAGGGAAGCCACTTCACTCTCAGTGGTTGGGAGGAGGGTGCACAGAGTGGCAGAGGGGGTGACTGGGAGCGGAGTTGGTAGATTGCAGGTTTGTGTTGGGATGTTTCTTCGGATGGCAAGTGTTTTATTGAAAAAATAGTCAGCAAGCTCTTGAGCACTGAATGCAGATGAGGGGGTGGTGCAGGTGGGTAGAGGAGAGAGTTGAAAATGGAGAAGAGTCTTTTAGGGTTTGAGGAGTGAGTGGATATAAGAGAAGAGAAGTAGGTTTGCTTAGCTAAGCAAAGGGCAGAGGTGTAAGAGTAAAGAATGAACTTATAGTGCATGAAATCAGGTTCAGAGCGGGATTTGCTCCAGGCACGTTCAGCAGTGCGGGAGCATTTTTCTAGGTGGCATGTTTGTTGGGAGTGCCAGGGCTGGAGCTGACGACGTGGGGCTTTGCGAGGTTGGGGCAGAGCGAGAGTATCAAGTGCATTATATATTAAAATACATTATTTTAATATATATTTGTGATTTAAAGTCAAATTTTGGTCACAAGGCATCTGAGTGTCATTTTCATTTACACATATGTTAAGTAATTGTGAAGCACGTAACACTGGAAGAGGAAGCAGGAGGCATGAGGGAATAGTAACATTGACAGCAAAACAGGTCACCTTTACTTTGAGATGAAACTGGTTGAATCTGCAGCAAAGGTCAGCATTCTGCAGAGAATCTGGCCTGCTGACCATATATTGATAGACATACAGACACCAACATAGATAAACAGACTGCACATACTATTAGTGTATAGAATAAAGTAATTTGGCTTAATCTACTTTAAGATGTTTCACAAACACATTTAATTGCAAGTATTATTTTCCTTTGTGTGTACAACCTCATTCCAGCTTTTTCTGGAAGAAATTAAAGGAATTCCAATCAGATAGAAAGCAGGGAGTTGGAAGGACATGACTCTCCCTGCTTGATGGGCACATTTTTTCTTTGGAGAAACTCTGAACTTTTTTAAAACAACTTTAAAATAAATAAACTAGACACACATAAATGACTGTTTAATGTCAAGATCCAGGGTGCTCATACTTTGTTTTTAACTCACATGGTGCAAAGCCAACTTAGCTTCAGTTCCTCACACCTTACTTCCTCCCCTCTCCTTCCTTCCCATGCGGACTGAGACCTCCGTGTTTTACAGCAACTCCAGACTCCTATGTCACAGAGACTCACCCACTTAAGGTACAATAGTTGTATTTCTGCTGATGGGAGTTAAAAGCCACACAGAATTGTAAGCACCATGTGTTCCACACAGTGCGGGGTGATCACTCAGCACCACTGACAGGCTTACCTTTAGTGTATTGTAGGAAGTATTACTGCCCATTACTAAAGGATCTCACTATCCCTCTAACAGACTGTGCTCCAGCTCCTCCCACCAGCAACAGCAGTGTTTACTGAAGTGTTTCTGTTCGCTGTCCAAGGGGAATTTAGTTCCTCCTGCAAAAATAGTGCAGGAACTCCGTTCTCATGCGTTCCCTCTGAACTTGACCCCTGGTGATATCACCACAAATGTGCTTGGTAACATCACATAGGGGGAGGAACAGGTGAACTTGAAGGGGGAGGTTGTTGAAACAACTAATTCAGCTTCCTTAGTAGCCACAGATCTCCAAGACCCCACATTTAAATGGCATGCTCTTTCAAATGGTGCTGATCTTGGAAAGCCATATGCGCGCATATATTTGTTTTTTAAAAGTAAAAGCACAACACATGGGTTTTGCTGGGGAATGGGACTTTATAGGCTCAATAAAAAAAATGTAATGTCTTGAGATGCCTAATAAAGTTTATTTTATAGTAGACAAGTTCCTCTCTTAAAAAGTATGGATTTTGTATGTATAGTCAGATGCTGGGCCTGCTGAAGAAACAGTATGGGCCAGATTACGAGTGGCACACTGCGCGCATCAGAAGGATCGCTTGTATTACAAGTTGAAAGTAAATGCAAATGCGTGAGCTCTGGTTAACTGCTTCGCGAGACAAAAAAGTGTCACAAAATACTTTAAAAATATATTGAAAAGTACAGTTACACTCATGATAAAATTTATTAAAAAAAATATTGCATAAAAAAGTTATAAGGGCTAAAAGGGTCTCAGGTGTTAGAAAAAAAGGGCTTTAAAGTAGTGCACACACACACATATATATTATATATATATATTTTATGTATGTACATATGTATTTATATGTGTATATACAGTCATGGCCAAAAATATTGGCAGCCCTGCATTTCTGTCAGATAATGCACCATTTTGTAACCATCAGTTTCTTACACCTCTGTACTGGAATTTTGGACCACTCTTCTTTCGCCAACTGCTCCAGGTCTCTCAGATTATAAGGGTTCCTTTTCCAAATGGCTGTTTTGAGATCTCTCCACAGGTGCTCTATGGCATTGAGATCTGGACTCAATGCTGGCCAGTTTAGTACTCTCCAGCGCTTAGGGTTGCCACCTCAGCCATGTTTTCCTTGACACTTATGAGTTACACATGCTGCAGGGTGTGGAGGGAGGAAGTTGGAACATGTATTGTGTTTCTGGACAGCACTATCTATATGCACTATACATATTCCTCCCTGCACACCCTGCAGCATGTGTAACTTATAAGTGTCCAGGAAAACATGGCTAAGGTGGCAACCCTACCAGCGCTTTGTTATAAGCCATTTCTGGGTGCTTTTGAAGTGTGCTTTGGGTCATTGCCTGTTGTAAGACCCATGACCTCTGACGGAGACCCAACTTTCTGACACTGGGCCCTACATTGCACCACAGAATTCACACATGCGCACAGTCAAGACATCCAGTGCCAAAAGCAGCAAAACTATAGTGAACCTCCACCATGTTTGACTGTAGGTACTGTATTCTTTTCTTTAAAAGCCTCATTACTTTTTCTGAAAACAGTAGAATGATGGGCTTTACCAAAAAGCTGTAATTTTGTTTTGTCTGTCCACAGCACATTCTCCCAAAGGGATTTTGGCTTCCTTGGGTATGTTTTGGCAAACTCCACGGTGGCTTTTTATGTTTCTGTGTCAGCAGTGGGGTCCTCCTGGGTCTCCTACCATAGCGTCCCTTTTCATTCAGATGGCGACATATAGTGTGAGCTGACACATTTGTACCCTGTGCCTTAAGGTCAGCTTGAATTTGTCTGGTAGTTGATTGAGGTTCTTTATCCACCATTCGAGTAATCCTTTGTTGCAATCATTGATCAATTTATCTCTTTCATCCATGTTCAGGGAGATTAGCTACAGTCCTATGGGCTGTAAGCTTCTTGACAATGTTGCTCACAGTGGACACAGCTTTGGAGATGAACTTGTAACCTTGAGATCAGATTATCCATGCTTTTCCACAATTTTTGTTCTCAAATCCTCAGACAATTCTTTGCTGCTCTTTCTCTTCTCCATGCTCATTGTGGCACACAGAGACACACAACAGAAAGGTTGAGTACATTTTTTACCGTTTTAACTGGTTGCTTGTGCGATTTCTATATTGTCAGCATCTTTTAATTAGGTGAGTTTAATTACAAATTACAGGAGCATCACAAACTTGAAATGCAATTATTTCTTACAATTTTGAAAAGGTGCCAAAAATTTTGTCCAGTCCATTTTTGTAGTTTTGCGTAGAATGTGTCAGATTTGGATTTTTTTCCCTCCACTTTTTTTGTGTCATACCAATACAAACAAAGAAATAAACATGAGATAATTTATAATTGCAACAATTTTCTGGACGCAGTGGTGCATTATCTTAAAGAAATGAGGGGGTGCCAATGTTTTTGGCCATGACTGTATGTATCTACAGACATATATACACATATAAATACATATGTAGAGTCAAGTAGATGAAAACATGTAAAAACATATTTATGCAAATAATTTTTAATAAAGTGTTTAACTATGTATTTACTGCAAATATATCAAATTCCAATGTTCTACACATTGCAGAATATGTTCTATGTATTTCTAAATAGATATTCCTATGTGTAACTCCAAATATATATACCTATATATAACCATCTTATATACCAAAAAAACATCATTTATATATATATATATATATATATATATATATATATATATATATATATATATATATATATATATATAAAATTATATATAAAAAATTCATTAAAATTATGGGGGGAGATAAAAAACTGAAATTAAAATCCTCTATGTCTCAAAATTAAATCAATGTAAATATTTGCATAGGAAATTAGTACATCTAGGCAAGTATCCCCGCTTGCTTTTCCCCAGAAATTCTTAATATACAATGTTTCCAATGCACAAGAGAATTGTGGGTAAGATATGCAAATTCTCAGTTTTTTTGCTTCAAAAATACTGTTTTGACACAGCGATCCTTTTAAACAGGATTATGACAAGCCTGTTTTGTTCTTTTTGGAACTCATCAGTAGGAGATAGATTTCTGGTTGCTGCATTGGTAAAGCTATTTTCATGGTTAAACCAAAATTCATTAAAATTATGGGGGGAGATAAAAAAACTTTCATATCTAATTTGCATATTTTACCCACAATTCTCTTGTGCATTGGAAACATTGTATATTAAGAATTTCTGTGGAAAAGCAAGCGGGGATACTTGCCTAGATGTACTAATTTGCTATGCAAATATTTACATTGATTTAATTTTGAGACATGGAGGATTTTAATTTCAGTTTTTTATCTCCCCCCATAATTTTATTGAATTTTGGTTTAACCATGAAAATAGCTTTACCAATGCAGCAACCAGAAATCTATCTCCTACTGATGAGTTCCAAAAAGAACGAAACAGGCTTGTCTAGTGAGTGATTTCTGGTTTGCTGTCATAATCCTGTTTAAAAGGATCGCTGTGTCAAAACAGTATTTTTGAAGCAAAAAAAATGAGAATTTACATCTCTAATTTGCATATCTTACCCACAATTCTCTTGTGCATTGGAAACATTGTATAGTAAGAATTTCTGGGGAAAAGCAAGCGGGGATATATATATATATAAAATTTTATATATATATATATATATATATATATATATATATATATATATATACTTGAAAAAGGAGACGCACTCGCCGGGTCTTAATAAATTGCGTGTTTAATACACCATATCAAATAGTGACGTTTCGGGGTAGTTAGCCCCGTCCTCAGACCATAACAAATATATACATTAATAGCAAGCATATATAGCCTTACCCTCCACCAAGATTCCATACCGGAAGTGTCCACAGCGTTCCCCCTACGCCATTGCGCAGGACCGGGGGTGGTCATGGCAACCGGTAAACACAATACTCACAAAATGACAGTAGACACCGGATCGTACGGACACGCCCATCTGCACTAACAGTGCCAAAGGTAGCCGTAAGAGCCGGATAGCATTTACTATGCTAACAATAAATCTGCAAGAGAACAAATGGAATAGTAATACATAATAGAATATTTACAATCATATCAAACAATTAAATTCAGTGGACAGTGTAAATCGTAATATACAGAACACAAACCGAGATACCAAGATTTCGAGCAAAAGGGAAATACGATCCCAGCAGCACAAATGCCAGTATTAAGACCTATAGCAGATTGCTGGCTGATGGAGCAATGAAAGATCTCCAGGGAAACTTTGGGAAACACCGCAATAATCTCTCACGAAAAGAGAGGGAAGCTTTGAAAAAGTTAAAGGACAATACTGAATTGGTATTCCGCGAAGCTGACAAAGGCGGTGCGGTGGTAATCCTGGATTACTCATACTACCGCAGTGAAGCAATTGCACAGTTAAATGATTGTAATACCTACAGACAACTTCCAGGAGATCCAGTGTGGTCCTTTAAAAAAACAAATTGATACTTCCCTACAAAGCGCACTAATGAATAACTTAATAGATGAACAGCTTTGTAGATACCTAACAGTATAGTTTCCACGGGTACCCGTATTCTATACGTTACCCAAAGTGCATAAACACCTTACCCAACCACCTGGTAGACCAATAGTTTCGGCCATTGGCTCTCTGCTTCAGCCCATTGCTACATATTTGGATTCCCTTTTCCAACCAATGGTCTGCAACATGCCTTCTTTCTTGTTGGACTCCATGGCCCTCATTCAAGAACTAAAGCAACATAATAATCTAAAAGGGACGGAACTTCTGGTCACCCTGGATGTGGTTAGTCTCTATACTATTATACCACATAGCCAGGGGATGGAGGCAGTCCGTAACCACCTGAGAAGATATCCTTTTGTAGGACCAAATACTGAGTGGATTATGGAAATGCTGAACTACTGCCTCACAATAAATTACTTCCGCTTCGAGAACCTGTTTTATCTACAGCTTCTAGGTACGGCGATGGGGTCGAGTGTGGCCCCATCATTTGCCAATTTATACATGGCAGAGTTTGAACAGTACCAGACTGATCTATTCTCCCATCCCAATATTAGGGTGTTCCGTCGCTATATAGACGACCTGTTTTTAATTTGTGATGGATCGGTACATGATCTTCAACAATGGTTCAACAAGCTGAATGAACTACGCCCCAACCTTCAGTTCAAGATGGAGTACAGTGAAATATCTGTAGATTTTCTAGATTTGCGCATACATAAGAATCAGAACCAACTTTCAACTACACTATTTCGCAAAGCCACTGACAGAAATTCCCTGCTCCAGGCTACCAGCTGTCACCCTCTGGCTCTAATGAAGGTGTTGCCAATTTCACAATTCAAAAGAGTCGTCAGAAATAACAGCGACTCTTTGCAAACAAAAAAACAACTGCTAGAAATGAAGACAAGATTTCTGCAATGGGGGTACACTGAGCAGCACCTAAACAAACACCTGAAACAATTCTGGGATTTGCCACAGGAGGAAGCACTACGGGCGACTACTAGGAAATCGGATATCGATAGGATGACATATGTGACCACATACACAGTAGACAAACAGAATCTCCCAGCGGTACTAAGGAAAGACTGGGATATTGTGCAGTCTGACCAGACCTTACCCTTTATCAACATGGGACCACCTAGAGTCAGTTACAGAAGATCCAGATCCATTCGGGACACTCTAGTCAAGGTGGATCCTATTGACTGCTACAAGAAACATACATGGTTAAATCAACCAAAACCAGGCTGTTTTAGATGTCTGGGATGTACTACGTGTAATGGCCTCAGTGCCACAAAGTTTTTTGTTCACCCCCACACAAACAAAAAATTCTTTATTAGACATCGTGTAACATGCACTACTGAATATGTTGTCTATTTGATTCATTGCCCCTGTGGATTATACTACGTGGGCAAAACCATTGATGATCTGCGGACCCGCATGGCCAACCATCGCACTGCAATTAGATCAGCAATTGATAAAAAACAATCTGACCAACCAGTTGCTAGACATTTTGCGTTGGCTGGCCATGCGGTGTCCAACCTACGATATGTCATCATTGATCATGTTCCTAGACCTAGTAGAGGGGGAGACAGGGTCAAACTACTTCTACAAAAATAATCCAGATGGATTTATACACTCAATACTCTAACGCCGAATGGGCTAAATGTAAATTTAGATTGGCACTGCTTCCTATGATAACAGTCCACAATTTAGTTAATGGTTAGTCTATTTATTTATTTGTAGCTTACTTCTAAATTACTCCATCTATATTATATGGACTTTTTTCTTTACTCTTAAGGAATCTGTGCTTTGTACATGGTATATATTTGGTGTTCTGTATATTACGATTTACACTGTCCACTGAATTGAATTGTTTGATATGATTGTAAATATTCTATTATGTATTACTATTCCATTTGTTCTCTTGCAGATTTGTTGTTAGCATAGTAAATGCTATCCGGCTCTTACGGCTACCTTTGGCACTGTTAGTGCAGATGGGCGTGTCCGTACGATCCGATGTCTACTGTCATTTTGTGAGTATTGTGTTTACCGGTTGCCATGACCACCCCCGGTCCTGGGCAATGGCGTAGGGGGAACGCTGTGGACACTTCCGGTATGGAATCTTGGTGGAGGGTAAGGCTATATATGCTTGCTATTAATGTATATATTTGTTATGGTCTGAGGACGGGGCTAACTACCCCGAAACGTCACTATTTGATATGGTGTATTAAACACACAATTTATTAAGACCCGGCGAGTGCGTCTCCTTTTTCAAGTATATGTTCTCTCTAGATGCACCCCGGGCACCTGTTGCTTATCGATACAGTGAGTGCGGAGCTCTGGGACTGTTTTATATATATATATATATATATATATATATATATATATATATGGAATGAAATGTAGAATGTCTGAGAACCAGTAACCCCTGTACTCAGACAAGCTGCACTGTGAGCCTGCGCTACTATGTGTAGGATTGGAAAAAGGTTGTTACAGACAAATAGGATATGATTTAAAATTATCCCTAGTGGGAGATTCTATATTGTATCTAGAAATGTAGATGAAAGAGAGTGAGAAGCTCCAGTACAATAAAAAAAAACATAATTTATGCTTGGAATCAAATTCAGAACCCTGGAAGGGAACCAAATGAGGGGTGCGCTAAATGATTAGTAAACCAGTCTGTGCACAAACCGTCAATCAGATGAGTAGATGGACACAAACTGGATGGCTCCTAAGAAACGAAAAATGGAGTGAACACAAATCCGTGGTGGCTGCTCCTCTGATCCTCGGTGTGGGGATTCTGTAGAATTTAGAATTAAAAAAGAGGGCGCCACATAGCGTAATAAAGTTTGATAAAAAAGCAAACTGTGATGAATCAAAAATGCTTACCAAAGAGATATGCACCGTACTATGACCGGTGCTATCGGGCAGACTAACACTCTCAGTGGTTAGTACACTGGTATCTGTGGTCTGCTGCGTCTAGACGGAGGGAAGTTGATTCTGTCAGACTCTGTGCAGGGTGAACAACTTTCTTGTCAAGCGTGGTATTGCAATGCTGCAGACAGTGTGAAAACCGTTGGCCCTTGCAACGTAAGATTAAAAGCGGACAACTTCCGTGAGTATAAAAGATATTTATTCCATACAAGTACCGCTACGCGTTTCTCGACCGTAACTGGTCGTTTCCTCAGGCATGAAACAATGGATACAATTGATACAAAGTAAAAACCTTAAATACAGGTGTATTTTAAAAAACGGAAGTTGTCAGAGTACCTAAAATTGACCAATGGTAACTTAGTCTGCACGGTGAGTATAATTAACACTGGCCTAGATTTAGAGTTTGGTGGTAGCCGTCAAAACCAGCGTTAGAGGCTCCTAACGCTGGTTTTAGGCTACCGCCGGTATTTGGAGTCAGCCAGGAAAGGGTCTAACGCTCACTTTTCAGCCGTGACTTTTCCATACCGCAGATCCCCTTACGTCAATTGCGTATCCTATCTTTTCAATGGGATCTGCCTAACGCTGGTATTTAGAGTCGTGTCTGAAGTGAGCGTTAGAATTCTAACGACAAAACTCCAGCCGCAGAAAAAAGTCAGTAGTTAAGAGCTTTCTGGGCTAACGCCGGTTCATAAAGCTCTTAACTACTGTGCTCTAAAGTATACTAACACCCATAAACTACCTATGTACCCCTAAACCGAGGTCCCCCCACATCAATTTTTTTAACCTCTAATCTGCCGACCGCCACCTACGTTATACTTATGTACCCCTAATCTGCTGCCCCTAACACCGCCGACCCCTATATTATATTTATTAACCCCTAACCTGCTCCCCACAACGTCGCCGCCAGCTACCTACAATAATTAACCCCTAATCTGCCGCTCCGTAAACCGCCGCTACCTACATTATCCCTATGTACCCCTAATCTGCTGCCCCTAACACCGCCGACCCCTATATTATATTTATTAACCCCTAATCTGCCCCCCTCAACGTCGCCTCCACCTGCCTACACTTATTAACCCCTAATCTGCCGAGCGGATCTCACCGCTACTATAATAAAGTTATTAACCCCTAATCCGCCTCACTCCCGCCTCAATAACCCTATAATAAATAGTATTAACCCCTAATCTGCCCTCCCTAACATCGCCGACACCTAACTTCAATTATTAATCCCTAATCTGCCGACCGAATCTCGCCGCTATTCTAATAAATGGATTAACCCCTAAAGCTAAGTCTAACCCTAACCCTAACACCCCCCTAAGTTAAATATAATTTAAATCTAACGAAATAAATTAACTATTATTAAATAAATTATTCCTATTTAAAGCTAAATACTTACCTGTAAAATAAACCCTAATATAGCTACAATATAAATTATAATTATATTATAGCTATTTTAGGATTAATATTTATTTTACAGGTAACTTTGTATTTATTTTAACCAGGTACAATAGCTATTAAATAGTTAAGAACTATTTAATAGCTAAAATAGTTAAAATAATTACAAAATTACCTGTAAAATAAATCCTAACCTAAGTTACAATTAAACTTAACACTACACTATCAATAAATAAATTAAATAAAATACCTACAATTACCTACAATTAAACCTAACACTACACTATCAATACATTAATTAAATACAATATCTACAAATAAATACAATGAAATAAACTAACTAAAGTACAAAAAATAAAAAAGAACTAAGTTACAAAAAATAAAAAAATATTTACAAACATCAGAAAAATATTACAACAATTTTAAACTAATTACACCTACTCTAAGCCCCCTAATAAAATAACAAAGACCCCCAAAATAAAAAAATCCCCTACCCTATTCTAAATTACAAAAGTTCAAAGCTCTTTTACCTTACCAGCCCTGAACAGGGCCCTTTGCGGGGCATGCCCCAAAGAATTCAGCTCTTTTGCCTGTAAAAAAAAACATACAATACCCCCCCCCAACATTACAACCCACCACCCACATACCCCTAATCTAACCCAAACCCCCCTTAAATAAACCTAACACTAAGCCCCTGAAGATCTTCCTACCTTGTCTTCACCATGCCAGGTATGACCGATCGTTCCAGGCTCCGAAATCTTCATCTAAGCCCAAGCGGGGGCTAGACATCCATCATCCGACGGCTGAAGAAGTCCAGAAGAGGCTCCAAAGTCTTCATCCTATCCGGAAGAAGAGTAGATCCGGACCGGCAACCATCTTCTTCCAAGCGGCATCTTATATCTTCATCCGATGAGGACCAGCTCCATCTTGAAGACCTCCACCGCGGACCCATCTTCTTCCGACGACGACTTCCCGACGAATGACGGTTCCTTTAAGGGACATCATCCAAGATGGCGTCCCTCGAATTCCGATTGGCTGATAGGATTCTATCAGCCAATCGGAATTAAGGTAGGAAAATTCTGATTGGCTGATGGAATCAGCCAATCAGAATCAAGTTCAATCCGATTGGCTGATTCAATCAGCCAATCAGATTGAGCTCACATTCTATTGGCTGTTCATATCAGCCAATAGAATGCGAGCTCAATCTGATTGGCTGATTGAATCAGCCAATCGGATTGAACTTGATTCTGATTGGCTGATTCCATCAGCCAATCAGAATTTTCCTACCTTAATTCCGGTTGGCTGATAGAATCCTATCAGCCAATCGGAATTCGAGGGACGCCATCTTGGATGACGTCCCTTAAAGGAACCGTCATTTGTCGGGAAGTAGTCGTCGGAAGAAGATGGGTCCGCGGTGGAGGTCTTCAAGATGGAGCCGGTCCTCATCGGATGAAGATAGAAGATGCCGCATGGAAGAAGATGGTTGCCGGTCCGGATCTACTCTTCTTCCCGGATAGGATGAAGACTTTGGAGCCTCTTCTGGACTTCTTCAGCCGTCGGATGATGGATGTCTAGCCCCTGCTTGGGCTTAGATGAAGTTTTCGGAACCTGGAACGATCGGTCATACCTGGCATGGTGAAGACAAGGTAGGAAGATCTTCAGGGGCTTAGTGTAAGGTTTATTTAAGGGGGGTTTGGGTTAGATTAGGGGTATGTGGGTGGTGGGTTGTAATGTTGGGGGGGGGGTATTGTATGTTTTTTTTTACAGGCAAAAGAGCTGAATTCTTTGGGGCATGCCCCGCAAAGGGCCCTGTTCAGGGCTGGTAAGGTAAAAGAGCTTTGAACTTTAGTAATTTAGAATAGGGTAGGGCATTTTTTTATTTTGGGGGTCTTTGTTATTTTATTAGGAGGCTTAGAGTAGGTGTAATTAGTTTAAAATTGTTGTAATATTTTTCTGATGTTTGTAAATATTTTTTTATTTTTTGTAACTTAGTTCTTTTTTATTTTTTGTACTTTAGTTAGTTTATTTCATTGTATTTATTTGTAGATATTGTATTTAATTAATTTATTGATAGTGTATTGTTAGGTTTAATTGTAGGTATTTTATTTAATTAATTTATTGATAGTGTAGTGTTAGGTTTAATTGTAACTTAGGTTAGGATTTATTTTACAGGTAATTTTGTAATTATTTTAACTATTTTAGCTATTAAATAGTTCTTAACTATTTAATAGCTATTGTACCTGGTTAAAATAAATACAAAGTTACCTGTAAAATAAATATTAATCCTAAAATAGCTATAATATAATTATAATTTATATTGTAGCTATATTAGGATTTATTTTACAGGTAAGTATTTAGCTTTAAATAGGATTAATTTATTTAATAAGAGTTAATTAATTTTGTTAGATTTAAATTATATTTAACTTAGGGGGGGTGTTAGTGTTAGGGTTAGACTTAGCTTTAGGGGTTAATACATTTATTAGAATAGCGGTGATCTCCAGTCGGCCGATTAGGGGTTAATGTTTGAAGTTAGGTGTCGGCGATGTTAGGGAGGGCAGATTAGGGGTTAATACTATTTATTATAGGGTTAGTGAGGCGGATTAGGAGTTAATAACTTTATTATAATAGCGGTGCGGTCCGGTCGGCAGATTAGGGGTTAATAAGTGTAGGCAGGTGGAGGCGACGTTGTGGGGGGCAGATTAGGGGTTAATAAATATAATATAGGGGTCGGCAGTGTTAGGGACAGCAGATTAGGGGTACATAGGGATAATGTAAGTAGCGGCGGTTTACGGAGCGGCAGATTAGGGGTTAATAATAATATGCAGGGGATAGCGGGGGCGACAGATTAGGGGTTAATAAGTGTAAGGTTAGGGGTCTTTAAACTCGGGGTACATGTTAGAGTGTTAGGTGCAGACGTAGGAAGTGTTTCCCCATAGCAAACAATGGGGCTGCGTTAGGAGCTGAACGCGGCTTTTTTGCAGGTGTTAGGTTTTTTTCAGCTCAAACAGCCCCATTATTCCCTATGGGGGAATCGTGCACAAGCACGTTTTTGAAGCTGGCCGCTTCCGTAAGCAACTCTGGTATCGAGAGTTGAAGTTGCGTTAAATATGCTGTACGCTCCTTTTTTGGAGCCTAACGCAGCCATTCTGTGGACTCTCAATACCAGAGTTATTTTAAAGGTGCGGCCAGAAAAAAGCCAGCGTTAGCTACGCGGGTCGTTACCGACAAAACTCTAAATCTAGCCGACTGATTGCAAAATTCAACCGTGAGTTAACCCATTAGTCTGCTAAAATTATATAACTAAAAAAGTTTGATAAAACATCAACAAACATGATACATTATTGTCACACTGATCTTATCTGTATTAGAGTATAAACTCCTAACAGTAGACTCAAACAAGAGGGAGAATGATAAAAGTTTGTTTGGATCAAAAAGATTTTTTTGGGAAACAGGGTGATATAATGCTACAATAGGTGTATTGGATATATGTAGCTTAGAAATGTGTAAATTACAGAAAGATGGGATTGCCCAGCTCTAGGAAAAAAGGAGAGATATCCCCGGGGAGAATTAGCACCTAGTCCAGTAGACAATAGGACTTCAATGATTCTATTTTGTAATAGTGAACAGAAATTGTAATTTGATTGTTAATTTTTTAATTTTCTGAACATGGACTTGGGAAATATCTGATAGAAATGTCATTATATTAGCACGTGATATTTAACAATTACAAAATGTGATATATTGATTTGAGGAAACTTGCATAATAAAAGAAAATAAGTTAAACCCTCAAATAGGCTATATGTGTAAATCTAATAGGATTTTTTCTTTAAGAAAAAGTTATTTAATAGTGGCTTCATCTTAATAGTACGCTATAATGTCCTTATATAACTGTGGCATAATAGATGAAATTATAGTGCTACATGGACATTTATTTAATTTCCAATAAAACCGTGTATGTACTAGGTCGTATAAAAATGAGTGCTTATGCAATCCTAATAAGGACGCTATTTGAGAATTCTAACTGATGAAGTAAACTCTATGCGGACATACGCTAGAATGTCCTTATATAACTTTAACATGATGTATGCAATCACAATGCTGTGTGAACCTTTGTCTGATTTCAAATAAATCCGTGTGTATGGGATAGTGGGTGCAAAAAATCTAGGAAATCATAATATAACCGCTGTTTTGGGATTCTGACTAGTGTGACAAACTCTGTGTATAGTGGAATGCAATATATGTATATGAAATTAATTCGTATAAGTGATGTTCTACTATAGTAACTATGTTATGGATATAATGACCCACAATTGACGTGTAATGCCGAAAAGGATGAACTGTAAAAAGTCATTATTGTATGAATCAAGTGTGCGATTTTGATTAAATAAAATGAATATTCGTTATTAATTTGCCTAATATGTGTAAACTCGGAATAAAATAAATAATCCAGTATATATAAATATGAAAATGTAATTAAAACCTTGAAGTCTAGATCTAGTGTGCATGTAGAAATGTTAGTAGTGTAAGGGATGTCATAGCTTGGTCTGTGCTGGGGAAAAAAAAATAAAAATCTTATAACCGAGTAAAGTTGTTGATATGGGCAATAATATTGTCCATGTATATATATTTTATACGACCTAGTACATACACGGTTTTATTGGAAATTAAATAAATGTCCATGTAGCACTATAATTTCATCTATTATGCCACAGTTATATAAGGACATTATAGCGTACTATTAAGATGAAGCCACTATTAAATAACTTTTTCTTAAAGAAAAAATCCTATTAGATTTACACATATAGCCTATTTGAGGGTTTAACTTATTTTCTTTTATTATGCAAGTTTCCTCAAATCAATATATCACATTTTGTAATTGTTAAAAACGCGTGCTAATATAATGACATTTCTATCAGATATTTCCCAAGTCCATGTTCAGAAAATTTAAAAATTAACAATCAAATTACAATTTCTGTTCACTATTACAAAATAGAATCATTGAAGTCCTATTGTCTACTGGACTAGGCGCTAATTTTCCCCGGGGATATCTCTCCTATTTTCCTAGAGCCGGGCAATCCCATCTTTCTGTAATTTACACATTTCTAAGCTACATACATCCAATACACCTATTGTAGCATTATATCACCCTGTTTCCCAAAAAAATCTTTTTGATCCAAACAAACTTTTATCATTCTCCCTCTTGTTTGAGTCTACTGTTAGGAGTTTATACTCTAATACAGATAAGATAAGTGTGACAATAATGTATCATGTTTGTTGATGTTTTATCAAACTTTTTTAGTTATATAATTTTAGCAGACTAATGGGTTAACTCACGGTTGAATTTTGCAATCAGTGTTAATTATACTCACCGTGCAGACTAAGTTACCATTGGTCAATTTTAGGTACTCTGACAACTTCCGTTTTTAAAAATACACCTGTATTTAAGGTTTTTACTTTGTATCAATTGTATCCATTGTTTCATGCCTGAGGAAACGACCAGTTACGGTCGAGAAACGCGTAGCGGTACTTGTATGGAATAAATATCTTTTATACTCACGGAAGTTGTCCTTCGCTTTTAATCTTACGTTGCAAGGGCCAACGGTTTTCACACTGTCTGCAGCATTGCAATACCACGCTTGACAAGAAAGTTGTTCACCCTGCACAGAGTCTGACAGAATCAACTTCCCTCCGTCTAGACGCAGCAGACCACAGATACCAGTGTACTAACCACTGAGAGTCTTAGTCTGCCCGATAGCACCGGTCATAGTATGGTTCATATCTCTTTGGTAAGCATTTTTGATTCATCACAGTTTGCTTTTTGATCAAACTTTATTACGCTATGTGGCGCCCTCTTTTTTAATTCATAATTTATGCTTACCTGATAAATTTATTTCTCTTGTGATGTATCGAGTCCACGGATTCATCCATACTTGTGGGATATTCTCCTTCCCTACAGGAAGTGGCAAAGAGAGCACCCACAGCACAGCTGTCTATATAGCTCCTCCCTTAGCTCCACCCCCCAGTCATTCGACCAAAGGCTAGGAAGAAAAAGGAGAAACTATAGGGTGCAGTGGTGACTGAAGTTTTTTTAAATAAAAATATACTGCCTGTCTTAAATAAACAGGGCGGGCCGTGGACTCGATACATCACAAGAGAAATAGGGGGGGAAGATAGAGTGGCGCACAAGGCTGAGTTCGCATACAAAATAAAATGGGATAAAACGCGTAGAAGAGACTTACAAACCTCTAGACTTCTTGTCGACGCGTAGAAGAGACTTACAAACCTCTGGACTTCTTGTTGACCACCAAAAAGGAGATAACATTTGATTTCCTTTACCATTTACATTGCAAATTGATATTTGAATTTGGACCGCTTTTTCAGAGTCCCGATTGGAGGATATCTGTCAGGTGGCGAAGTACGTACACGCAGACAGTGAAGACGCTGGAGTCACGCTTGGGAGTAGGAAGAAAGCTCAGCGTGTAGTGCTCACAGCTGCTCACTCTGTCGTGAGCGCGGATACAGCATCGGAGACACTCTTAGCTTTAAGCCTGTCAGGTACGTGGAGAACACTGTATATTACATTTTCATTGCTTTTGGAGCCAGTTTTATCTGACCAGTCAGCAACTTGTGTTAACACTCTTTTACTACTCAGAGAGACTCATCTTGTATTTGAGATTTATAACAGTCAATGGGTTACCAACTGTAATCTTTAAACCATTTGTTTTTTCCTGCTTGTGCACAGAAACGGAAACGTGAACTCTGAGAATCAATATAGTGGATTGCCATTTTCTATGCCCATATATTAGTAACGGTGCTCACTTTTTATACCCCCCTTTTATATCTATGTATTAGATAATAGTGAGGATATCTCTTATATGTATTTAGCCTATTTGTATTTATATTTTAGTATTAGCCTCTTTTAGATCACGTATCTCATATATATCTGCATTTCCTATTTAGGAGTGATGACTAGATAATTTTTTATATTAGATGTGGCCACATCATATAGGAATTATTAATTTAGATATGTTTTAGGGATTTTATATATTGCATGAATTTATTTGTTTAATCTGTATTTTCTGATCTGTATATTAAATTCACATATTAAATGCACTTCTTAATTGATTTGACCTTTTAAGTGCTTATTAGTTTTTATCGTCTTTCTTATATATATTTATATCCACATAAGACCATTGGTATTTATCCCATTTTATTTTGTATGCGAACTCAGCCTTGTGCGCCACTCTATCTTCCCCCCTTCTTCATAGACTACATATTGGACTGTGTTTGAGAGATCACGGTTCCCTTAGAGTTGGCTTGAGTTCTTTTTAGTATCTGTCCAGACCTATCACGCCTTGTTTTATCACAAGAGAAATAAATTTATCAGGTAAGCATAAATTATGTTTTCTCTTGTAAGATGTATCGAGTCCACGGATTCATCCATACTTGTGGGATACCAATACCAAAGGTTTAGGACACGGATGAAGGGAGGGACAAGACAGGTACCTTAAACGGAAGGCACCACTGCTTGTAGAACCTTTCTCCTAAAAATAGCCTCCGAAGAAGCAAAATTATCGAATTTGTAATATTTTGAAAAAGTATGAAGCGAAGACCAAGTCGCCGCCTTACAAATCTGTTCAACAGAAGCCTCATTTTTAAAAGCCCATGTGGAAGTCACTGCTCTAGTAGAATGAGCAGTAATTATTTCAGGAGGCTGCTGGCCAGCAGTCTCATAATCCAAACGGATGATGCTTTTCAGCCAAAAGGAAAGAGAGGTAGCCGTAGCCTTTTGACCTCTCCGTTTACCAGAATAAACAACAAACAATGAAGATGTTTGACGGAAATCTTTAGTTGCTTGTAAGTAGAACTTTAAAGCACGAACCACATCAAGATTGTGCAACAGACGTTCCTTCTTTGATGAAGGATTAGGACACAGTGAAGGAACAACAATCTCCTGATTGATATTCCTATTAGAAACAACCATAGGAAGAAACCCAGGTTTGGTACGCAAAACCACCTTATCTGCATGGAAAACAAGGTAAGGTGAATCACACTTTAAAGCAGATAACTCAGAAACTCTTTGAGCCGAAGAGATAGCTATTAAAAACAAAACTTTCCAAGATAGAAGCTTAATATCTATGGAATGCATAGGTTCAAACGGAACCCCTTGAAGAACTTTAAGAACTAAGTTTAGGCTCCATGGCGGAGCAACAGGTTTAAATACAGGCTTGATCCTAACCAAGGCCTGACTAAACTCTTGAACGTCTGGGACATCTGCCAGACGTTTGTGTAAAAGAATAGACAAAGCAGATATTTGTCCTTTTAAGGAACTAGCTGATAATCCCTTCTCCAATCCTTCTTGGAGAAAGGACAATATTCTAGGAATCCTAATCTTACTCCATGAGTAACCCTTGGATTCACACCAATAAAAATATTTGCGTCAAATCTTATGATAGATCTTCCTGGTGACAGGCTTTCTAGCTTGAATCAGGGTATCAATGACCGACTCAGAGAAACCACGCTTTGATAGAATCAGGCGTTCAATCTCCAAGCAGTCAGACACAGAGAAATTAGATTTGGATGCGTGAATGGACCTTGGATTAGAAGGTCCTGCCTCATTGGCAGAGTCCACGGTGGAACCATTGACATGTCCACTAGGTCTGCATACCAAGTCCTGCATGGCCACGCAGGTGCTATCAGAATCACCGAAGCTCTCTCCTGCTTGATTCTGGCAACCAGACGTGGGAGGAGAGGAAACAGTCGGAATACATAGGTCAGATTGAAGGACCAGGGCACTGCTAGAGCATCTATCAGTACTGCCTGGGGATCCCGGGACCTGGACCCGTAACGAGGAAGTTTGGCATTCTGACGGGACGCCATCAGATCCAATTCTGGTGTGCCCCATAGCTGAGTCAGCTGGGCAAATACCTCCGGATGGAGCTCCCACTGCCCCGGATGAAAAGCTTGACGACTTAGGAAATCCGCCTCCCAGTTCTCTACTCCTGGGATATGGATCGCTGAGAGATGGCAAGAGTGATCCTCCGCCCATCGGATTATTTTGGTTACCTCCATCATCGCTAGAGAACTCTGTGTTCCTCCTTGATGATTGATATAAGCTACAGTCGTGATGTTGTCCGACTGAAATCTGATTAATTTGGCCACAGCAAGCTGAGGCCACGCCTGAAGCGCATTGAATATCGTTCTCAGTTCTAGAATGTTTATCGGGAGGAGAGTTTCCTCCTGAGACCATAAGCCCTGTGCTTTCAGGGAGTTCCAGACTGCCCCCCAGCCTAGTAGGCTGGCATCTGTCATTACTATGAGCCACTCTGGCCTGCGGAAACACATTCCCTGAGACAGGTGGTCCTGAGACAACCACCAGAGAAGAGAATCTCTGGTCTCCTGGTCCAGATGCAGTTGAGGAGATAAATCTGCATAATCCCCATTCCACTGTTTGAGCATGCATAGTTGCAGTGGTCTGAGGTGTAGGCGGGCAAAAGGAAGTATGTCCATTGCCGCTACCATGAGTCCGATTACCTCCATGCACTGAGCCACTGATGGCCGAGGAATGGAATGAAGAGCTTGGCAAGTGGTTAAAAGTTTTGATTTTCTGACCTCCGTCAGAAATATTTTCATTTCTACCGAGTCTATCAGAGTCCCTAGGAAGGAAACTCTTGTGAGAGGGAAGAGAGAACTCTTTTTTATGTTCACCTTCCACCCGTGAGATCTCAGAAAAGCCAACACGATGTCCGTGGGAGACTTGGCTAGTTGGAAAGTCGACGCCTGAATTAAGATGTCGTCTAGATAAGGCGCCACTGCTATGCCCCACGGCATTAGCACCGCCAAAAGGGACCCTAGCACTTTTGTGAAAATTCTGGGAGCCGTGGCCAACCCACATATCCCTATTGATGATGATCTCTGTGAATAGGGATGTGTGGATACGCATCCTTTAAGTCGACGGTAGTCATATATTGACCCTCCTGGATCAACAGTAGAATACTCCAAATAGTCTCCATCTTGAATGATGGTACTCTGAGGAATTTGTTTCGAATTTTGAGATCCAAGATTGGTCTGAAAGTTCCCTCTTTTTTGGGAACCACAAACATGTTTGAGTAAAACCCTAGCCCTTGTTCCGCTTTTAGAACTGGGCGGATTACTCCCATGGTATGTAGGTCTTCTACACTGCGTAAGAACGCCTCTCTCTTTGTCTGGTTTGCAAACAATTGAGAAATGTAAAATCTCCCCCTTGGGGGAGAGTCTTTGAAGTCCAGAAGATACCCCTGGGACACAATTTCTAAGGCCCAGGAATCGTGAACATCTCTTGCCCAAGCCTGAGCGAAGAGAGAGAGTCTGCCCCCTACTAGATCCGGTCCCGGATCGGGGGCTACCCCTTCATGCTGTCTTGGAGGCAGCTGCAGGCTTCTTGGCCTGTTTACCCTTGTTCCAAGCCTGGTTAGGTCTCCAGACTGACTTAGATTGGGCAAAATTCCCCTCTTGCTTTGCAGCAGGGGAAGCTAAAGAGGGACCACCCTTGAAGTTCCGAAAGGAACAAAAATTATTTTGTTTGGTCCTCATTTTATTTGTTCTATCCTGAGGGAGGGCATGGCCTTTCCCTCCAGTGATGTCTGAAATAATCTCTTTCAGTTCAGGCCCGAATAGGGTCTTTCCTTTGAAAGGGATGTTCAAAAGTTTAGATTTTGATGGCACATCAGCAGACCAGGACTTAAGCCATAACGCCCTGCGTGCTAAAATGGCAAAACCTGAATTATTTGCCGCTAATTTAGCCAGTTGGAAAGCGGCATCTGTAATGAAAGAATCAGCCAATTTAAGGGCCTTAATTCTGTCCATAATATCGTCTAATGGAGTCTCCATCTGAAGAGCCTCTTCTAGAGCCTCGAACCAGAAAGCAGCTGCAGTAGTTACAGGAACAATGCACGCAATAGGTTGGAGAAGAAAACCTTGATGAACAAAAATTTTCTTCAGGAGACCCTCTAATTTTTTATCCATAGGATCTTTGAAAGCACAACTGTCTTCGATAGGTATAGTTGTACGCTTAGCCAGAGTAGAAATAGCTCCCTCCACCTTAGGGACCGTCTGCCACGAATCCCGCATGGTGTCAGATATGGGAAACATTTTCTTAAAAACAGGAGGGGGAGCGAACGGAATACCTGGTCTATCCCACTCCTTAGTAACAATATTCACAATTCTCTTAGGGACTGGAAAAACATCAGTGTAAACAGGAACCTCTAAGTATTTGTCCATTTTACACAATTTCTCTGGGACCACTATAGGGTCACAATCAACTAGAGTCGCTAATACCTCCCTGAGCAATAAGCAGAGGTGTTCAAGCTTAAATTTAAATGCTTTCATATCAGAATCTGTCTGAGGGAGCGTCTTTCCTGAATCAGAAATTTCTCCCTCAGATAACAAATCGCTTACCCCTACTTCAGAACATTGTGAGGGTATATCGGATACGGCTACTAAAGCGTCAGACGGCTCAGCATTTGTTCTTAACCCAGAGCCGTCACGCTTTCCTTGTAAACCAGGCAGTTTGGATAAAACCTCTGTGAGGGTTGTATTCATAACTGTGGCTATGTCTTGTAAAGTAAATGATTCGACGCACTAGAGGTACTAGGCGTCACTTGTGCGGGCGTTACTGGTTGTGACACTTGGGGAGAGCTAGATTTTAAACCCTCATTTCCTTCTGTCTGAGAATCATCTATTGCAATATTTTTAAGTGCTAAAATATGCTCTTTATAATTTATAGACATATCAGTGCAAGTGGGACACATTCTAAGAGGGGGTTCCACAATGGCTTCTAAACACATTGAACAAGGATTTTCCTTGGTATCAGACATGTTAAACAGGCTAGTAATGTAACAAGCAAGCTTGGAAAACACTTTAATCAAAGCAAATAACACTTAGAAAAAAACGGTACTATGCCTTTAAGAGAAAAAAAAGCTGCACAAACTCTGCAAAACAGTGTAAAAAAGCAGTAAACTCAACGAAATTTTTACAGTAGCATCATAAAGCCTTAGTAACTTTGCACAGCTATGCAAATAAACAATTAACCCCTTAATGTAAAAACCGGATTGACAAAACGTCAAAAACCGGTAAAAAACGTTCAGCACCTTGCGCCAGCTCTGCTGTGGCGCCTACCTGCCCTCAAACACAGTTGGAACCTCTGGATTAGTAGCTGGATGTCTCTGAGGAAAAGAAACTGCGCAACTGAGGCACGAAATTAGGCCCCTCCCACCTCACTCAACGTTATGGGGCCTAAAAGAAACACAACAGAGTGTTTCCTAAACTAGCCATGTGGGTTAATAACCCTTAACCAAGCCACAATGACCCCTTAAAGTCCCTCAAAAAACGTTATATTTGCATTTTTTTAATAAAAAACAAAAACGTTTTTTCCAATCAGTGTCACCAGTAACTAATGAGCCCTTTATGCAAGCTTGGATTCCATACTAAGTGTCTGAATACAGCTTACCCTTCCCTCATGGGGATATTGCCAGTCTTTTCTAGAATAATCACAGTCTGTAGAAAAAAATTGAACATACCTCAATGCAGTTTAGCCTGCAAACTGTTCCCCCAACTGAAGTTTTCCTGTACTCTTCAGCAGTGGATCTTAGTTACAAAGTGCTAAGATCATCATCCTCCTTGCAGAAATCTTCATCCCTTTTCTGCCAGAGAGTAAATAGTACACGCCGGTACCATTTAAAATAACAGACTTTTGCTTGAGAAAATAAAAAACATTTTTGTCACCACACTCACTTTACCCTTCCTAGTACTTAGAGTAGGCAAAGAGAATGACTGGGGGGTTGGAGCTAAGGGAGGAGCTATATAGACAGCTCTGCTGTGGGTGCTCTCTGCCACTTCCTGTAGGGAAGGAGAATATCCCACAAGTATGGATGAATCCGTGGACTCGATACATCTTACAAGAGAAGCAGCATCTGTATTTTCAAAAGTATATTATAGTTCGTAATGGTATTTTGAAATGTTCATATGTCTAAGATATCTGTATCCACTTGGGACCTATCCCAGTCTATAATAGATGCACCCTCAATAAAAGAAACATTGTTATCAAGCACATAGATAAAAGAGGGTTCGTTCTGAGCAATATACTTATAAACATATACCTGTCCCTAGACTTATGTATAGTATACATTTGTCAAGTTGCATTAATAAGTGTATATGAGATCTTACATTAAAACATGGATAAAAGAGGGTTCCTTCTCAGGGTTCATCCTATTATTTCATATAAGTGAATAAAATACATGTCACAAGCTATGTTTAATAATGTTTGATTAGGACATGATACCCCATAGAGAAGAGAGAGAAGAGAAAGATAATAGGATTTTATTTGTGGTCTTTTATATAATATAATATGTAATTGACCGTGTTGTGTCTCTATGTAAGAAGAGCTGGTGTAGTGTTTTGCTACAGTATTAAATATCTGTCTTGTTCTACTTTCTCTGCTTCGTTCATTTTCGTTAGGCAGAAATGTATTAGTTGGTCAGACATGCTGCTAGATCTATGTCTTTATTTAGACCTTTTGGACACATAATTCCCATTTTGTGCATCCAGAAGGTCTCTCTTCTCCTCAGATATACTACTTCTCTACTTATTCCTTCCGGAGGGTCTTTGACCTGTTCTAGGATTGTTCCTTTTAGACCACCAGGGTCTTGCCTGTGATGCAGTCTAAAGTGGTCAGAAAGACAATGTTTCTTTTCCCCATTTTCAATATTTCTTGTGTTCTAAAAGTCTCTTTTTGAAAAGTCTGATCATACTCCCTGTGTATTGTAATTTGCAATCACACTCTAGTAGGTAGACTACATGATCTGTCCTGCAATTTACTAGTGTTTCTATTTCATATTTCTTATTATTGGAGGTTGAGATTACGGGGCCTATTTATGATTGTGCGAGTGGACATAGCGGACCATGTCCTCTACACATCGATAAATGCCAACATCATATGCTCTAGGCATTTATCAATCGGTCGCTAGCAGGGGGTGTCAATAAACCCAATCATATTCGATCGGGTTGATTTCTGGTGATTTCTGTTCGTGGCCTCAGAGCAGACGGACAGGTTATGGAGCAGCGCTGCTTTAGAACTTCTGTTTCCAGCGAGCCTGAAGGTTCGCTGGAAACACGGGGCATCAAGCTCCGTATGGAGCTTGATAAATATGCCCCTACATGTTTAGTGGGTTTGTTCTTATTGTAGTGGTGTACACATGCTGTACAATTTAATCTAATACACTTGGAAAAACCTTTAGCTGTTTTGTCCAACCAATTGCCCTGTGTTTTATTTTGTTTTTTTGTTTCTGATTATTGTTTTTTCTGTATATGATTTGTGGTGTTGTTCCGGGTACTTCTTTTAGAAAGGTATCCTGTTGTAATATGTGCCAGTGTTTGTCTAAGATCTTTTTTATATCCGATGCTCCCTCATTATATGTAGTAATAAGGGCTTCTTTTTGTTTCCTCTTATTTCTTCTCTTTTTTTGTTTTTAAAGGGCCATAATTCCCAAATGTTTAAACACTTGAAAGTGATGCAGTATAGCTGTAAAAAGCTGACTAGAAAATATCTCCTGAACATCTCTATGTAAAAAAGAAAGATATTTTACCTCAAAAGTTCCTCAGTAGCCACATCCCATTGTAAAGGATTTCTAAGCAGCATATTAGTATGTCTGTCCCGGGACAGCTGAAAGGATGAGCCTCGTGAACTCTCATATTATTTCACCAATCAGGTAAAGGAAGCTTACTATGAAATCTCATGAGAGTTAAGTCAAATCTCATGAGATCACAGTAAGAGTTCATGACTTCAGCACTGCTGATGCTGATTGGCTGCTGTTCATTTCTTCATTTTTTTTTTTTTTTTTTTACCTGCAGCTGGGATCAGCTGAGTATAACTTTTTACACAGAACTTACTCTGCTGAGCTGAGGAGATTGTGAGGTAAAATATCTTCCTTTTTTACATAGAGATACTTACTTATAAGGTGATATTTTCCTGTCAGCTTTTTACAGTTATACTGCATCAGTTTCAAGTGATTTAGCATATGAGTATTATGTCCCTTTAAGAGATCTTTTCTGTTCAATTTGCTAATTTTCTCATAGGCTGTCTGGATTTTTTCTTTTTTATAGACTTTGACTAGCAGTTTTTTCCTTGAGTGCAGTTGCTTCCTCATTAAAACAATGCAAAGTTTCCAATTTGGAATTCACCCAACAAATTTTGAGGTTGTTGAAAGCTCTTCATAAATGTTATTGTTTACAAAAAAACTCATGGTATAAATATACATATTTTTCGTGTAATTATTTCCACTATTATTGTTAGCTTCTACAGTAAATCTTTAGAAATTTTAGAATTATAACGGAAACCTACATAATGTTCATATATAAAAAAAAACGGGGGACCCTTTTGTATCTTCTTTGACAGAAAACTTCTTCCCTTTGGTAAAGATGTTTCCGGCGTATTTAAAGTAGGAGAGTTGCTGCCACTGTAAATAACTAAACTTCCATGCTCTAAACTACAGCAACAAGATATGTGAGTCAAACTGGCCTATCGATCTTACAGGTTTCCAGACATCCTCTGTTTTCTATGAGATACGCGACAAGACAGGCAATGAATACATATTTGCTATCTGGGTGTATTGTTAGAAGCGAAATACAGACAAAGCTATGTGTTCTCATTTGAGAACTTAAATCGAATTTGGCTATGTACGGGCAGAAAAAGGCTAAAATCATAATTTAATTTGGGTAGGGTGCATATCTTCCATAAATTGTATTTTGATGCGTGAATACAGCCAAATTGCTAATAGATTGCTAGTAGATGTTTTAATAAATGGACGCCTTTTTTTTTTTTTTGGTTTGTTTTAATTTTTTTCTATGAGGTTCAAAGCCTCCTAGAAAAAATAATGAAAACAAATGATTATTTTAGTATTTTTTCGGCCCGTACATAGCCGAATTCGATTTAAGTTCTCAAAATGATCACATAGCTTTGTCTGTATTTCGCTTCTAACAAAACGCCCAGATAGCAAATATGTATTCATCACCTTTCTTGTCACAAATCCCATAGAAAACAATACAGGATGTCTGGAAACCTATATGATCAGATAGGCCAATTTGACGCACATATCTTGTTGCTGTAGTTTGGAGCATGGAAGTTTAGTTATTTACAGTTGCAGCAACTCTCCTACGTTGAATACGCCAAAAACATCTTGGGAAGAACTTTTCTGTCAAAGAACATGCAAAAGGGTCCCCCGTTTTGGTTTTGCTCCGTTGTGGTCTGGAAGCACTTACAGACCGTGAAATAGAGCAGAGATTCAACATAACATGACAATCTATCATGGTTATATTATTATATTATAATATGTTACAATATTATGATATCATTTTATAATTATTTTGTGTTCTACTATGCATAATAAGTGTTCATGATTGTTTTCCTGGATCATATACTGTTAGGCTGTCTAATTAAATAGGTTTATTTGAATGATTTAAAAGTATTTTAAGCCTAAGGGGCCGATTTATTAAGTGTCGGGGCTGACATGATCCGCTGTAGCAGATTGTGACAGACCCTTCTGTCAGTACTGAAAGAGTTAACTTTGTTCAGCTTTAAGAAGCTATTTTCCAAAGACAAGGTTGCTTGCATCAGCTATTGTGTGTTGTAATTAAGTTTAAGTGATAAACATTCATATTGTTTAATCCCATCCAGAGAGCAGACGCCCAAGTGATAAGAAAAGCTCAAGTGTGTCTTGTGTTTAACTTGTTTATCTGCTTAAGTAATGTAATTCTATTGTGGCATGTCAAAGGGCGTTTTCCCTCTAATGTACAATATTCTTTCAACCCCCCATCTGGGGTCAGACCTGCATAAATACTGGGCATACAGCCTTCAATAAATTGCATTCTGTTTTAACCTTCAATATGGAGCCTGGTCTCATGTTTGAGGGGGGAACTGGCTGGGTTGTGAGTTGCTGATCCCATATTCAGGACATCGTTCATCTGGTATTAACCCTTGGTATCCTGTTGGTACCGTAACACAGATCATGTCTCCCCAACATCGATAAATGCAAACAGCATACGCATTTATCATTGCACAAGCATTTTGTGTGAAATGCTTGTGCAATGCCGCCCCCTGCACATTCGCTTCCAATCAGCCGCTACCAGGGGGTGTCAATCATCCGGATCGTATACCGATCGTGATGATTGCTGTCCGCCACCTCAGAAGTGGTGGACGCGTTAAGGAGCAGCGGTCTTAAGACCGCTGCTCCTTAACTTATGTTTCAGGGGAACTTGAAACTACGGGGGTAGATTGCAGCATTCGCTGCTTGATAAATCTACCCCTAAGGGCTAGATTTATTAACGCCCTACGGCTGCAAGTTCTCACAAGAACTTGCTCGCTATCATTTATCAAGCAGCGGTCACCAAACCGCTGCTTCCCTAGCCTCTTCGCCACCTCTAATGTGGCGAAATTCAATCTCCTCAGTCTAGTCAGACCGAGGAGATTGACAACTCCTGCCCGTGTGTGATTGGCTGTGCGCGGGCAGGGGGCGGGATTGCATGCGAGCGCAAAATTGCGCTTGTGTGCAATGCCGAATACCTGCGGGTATTTTCGCCCCGCCACAGGTGATCTGAGGCGTACAGATACACGCCCCTGTACGCCTCAGCTTTAATAAATCTAGCCCTAAATATCTTTGCTTTCTTGTGAACAAATTATCAGTGGATCTATCTTTGGTGACAAACTTGTTACCGACCTTACAATACTTATATTTTTTGCTTTTTTTGTCTGCGTCTTCAATGGCTTCTAAGTTATCAATCATCTGCCTTTCATTGCTTCTGAATTGATGCAAATATATCCAAACTTTTTTATATATATATATATATATATATATATATATATATAAAAATTCCTTAGTCAGCCCGTTATATGGATAACTTGAAGTGAGGTGAATATTTCCGCTAAGGTTCACTTCTATTTTGTGAGGGATTAATAAATCGGGATCTATGGCTGAATTCTTTGTTGCTCTGACATTTTTGGTATGATACAGTTTGCTAGGTATATTTTATCTCAATACACTTTATCTGTAATTATTTTATATTTAATCTGGAACCTTTAAATTGGTGGCTAACTAGTAACTTCCTTGTGACACACTGTAAGTGACTGTATTGGAATAAAAAAACTGATTGTGAGAGAGGTAAAATAAATGATCATACTCACACCTTTGCAATACTTATAACTACTAACAGCAAATGTATTGGGGCAAAACTGTGTGTGTGTGTGTGGGGGGGGGGGGGGGTATTGCAAGAAAGGTAGGCTAAGTGACCACAATTACACACTCAGATATAACACAGTGATGTATTTAAATATAATAAGCCAATTGGATAAAACAAAATGAGTGTTAAAGATACTATAAGTAGAGAATTGGACAATTAGGTGGAAGACAATTAACAGATACTTAGCTTCAGTGATGTAACCATCAGTTTGCACAACAGTAGATCATTATCTCACAGACCCATGCACCAGGATTTACACATTTGTAATAATGATACATAGTTTACAGATGCTGCTAAGCACTGCCTCATTATTCTTAAAGGGATAGGAAAAGCAAAAAATAATAATAATTCATGATTTAAATAGAGCACACAATTTTAAAAACTTTCTAATTGACTTCTATTTTCAATTTTAATTAGTTTTCTTACGGCTAGATTTAGAGTTCTGCGGCCAAAGGGGTGCATTAGCTACGCATGCTTTTTCCCCCCCGCACCTTTTAAATACCGCTGGTATTTAGAGTTCACAGAATGGCTGGGTTTTCAGTGCGTTAGGCTCCAAAAAAGGAGCGTAGAGCATAATTTACCGCCACTGCAACTGTAAATACCAGCGTTGCTTACGGACGCGGCCAGCTTCAAAAACGTGCTCGTGCACGATATCCCCATAGGAAACAATGGGGCAGTTTGAGCTGAAAAAAAACCTAACACCTGCAAAAAAGCAGCGTTCAGCTCCTAACGCAGCCCCATTGTTTCCTACGGGGAAACACTTCCTATGTCTGCACCTAACACCCTAACATGTACCCCGAGTCTAAACACCCCTAACCTTATACTTATTAACCCCTAATCTGCCGCCCCCGCTATCGCTGACCCCTGCATATTATTATTAACCCCTAATCTGCCGCTCCGTACACCTCCGCAACCTACATTATACCTATGTACCCCTAATCTGCTGCCCCTAACACCGCCGACCCCTATATTATATTTATTAACCCCTAATCTGCCGCCCCCAACGTCGCCTCCACCTACCTACAATTATTAACCCCTAATCTGCTGACCGGACCACACCGCAACTATAATAAATGTATTAACCCCTAAAGCTAAATCTAACCCTAACACTAACACCCCCCTAACTTAAATATAATTTAAATCTAACAAAATAAAATAAATCTTATTAAATAAATTATTCCTATTTAAATCTAAATACTTACCTGTAAAATAAACCCTAATATAGCTACAATATAAATTATAATTATATTGTAGCTATTTTAGGATTAATATTTATTTTACAGGCAACTTTGTAATTATTTTAACCAGGTACAATAGCTATTAAATAGTTAATAACTATTTAATAGCTACCTAGTTAAAATAATTACAAAATTACCTGTAAAATAAATCCTAACCTAAGTTATAATTAAACCTAACACTACACTATCAATAAATTAATTAATTAAATACAATACCTACAAATAAATACAATGAAATAAACTAACTAAAGTACAAAAAATAAAAAAGAACTAAGTTACAAAAAATAAAAAAATATTTACAAACATCAGAAAAATATTACAACAATTTTAAACTAATTACACCTACTCTAAGCCCCCTAATAAAATAACAAAGACCCCCAAAATAAAAAAATGCCCTACCCTATTCTAAAATTAAAATAGAAAAGCTCTTTTACCTTACCAGCCCTGAAAAGGGCCCTTTGCGGGGCATGCCCCAAAGAATTCAGCTCTTTTGCCTGTAAAAAAACAAATATACAATACCCCCCCCAACATTACAACCCACCACCCACATACCCCTAATCTAACCCAAACCCCCCTTAAATAAACCTAACACTAAGCCCCTGAAGATCTCCCTACCTTGTCTTCACCACACCGGGTTCACCGATCGGTTCTGAGGAGCCTCCGAAGTCTTCATCCAAGCCCAAGCGGGGGGCTGAAGATGTCCATGATCCGGCTGAAGTCTTGATCCAAGCGGGAGCTGGAGAAGTCCATGATCCGATTGAAGTCTTCATCCAAGCGGAGCTGAAGAGGTCCATGATCGGGCTGAAGTCTTCTATCAAGCGGCATCTTCAATCTTCTTTCTTCCGGATCCATGGTCATCCCGCCGACGCAGAACATCCATCTTCACCGACGACTTCCCGACGAATGACGGTTCCTTTAAGGGACGTCATCCAAGATGGCGTCCCTCGAATTCTGATTGGCTGATAGGATTCTATCAGCCAATCGGAATTAAGGTAGGAAAATTCTGATTGGCTGATAGAATCAGCCAATCGGATTCAAGTTCAATCCGATTGGCTGTTCCAATCAGCCAATAGAATTCGAGCTCAATCTGATTGGCTAGTCGGATCAGCCAATCGGATTGAACTTGAATCTGATTGGCTGATTCCATCAGCCAATTAGAATTTTCCTACATTAATTTCGATTGGCTGATAGAATCCTATCAGCCAATCGGAATTCGAGGGACACCATCTGGGATGACGTCCCTTAAAGGAACCGTCAATCGTCGGGAAGTCGTCGGTGAAGATGGATCCGGAAGAAAGAAGATTGAAGATGCCGCTTGATAGAAGACTTCAGCCCGATCATGGACCTCTTCAGCTCCCGCTTGGATGAAGACTTCAGTCGGATCATGGACATCTTCAGCCCCCCGCTTGGGCTTGGATCAAGACATCGGAGGCTCTTCTGGATCGATCGGTGAACCCGGCGTGGTGAAGACAAGGTAGGGAGATCTTCAGGGGCTTAGTGTTAGGTTTATTTAAGGGGGGTTTGGGTTAGATTAGGGGTATGTGGGTGGTGGGTTGTAATGTTGGGGGGGGTATTGTATGTTTTTTTTTTACAGGCAAAAGAGCTGAATTCTTTGGGGCATGCCCCGCAAAGGGCCCTTTTCAGGGCTGGTAAGGTAAAAGAGCTTTTCTATTTTAATTTTAGAATAGGGTAGGGCATTTTTTTATTTTGGGGGTCTTTGTTATTTTATTAGGGGGCTTAGAGTAGGTGTAATTAGTTTAAAATTGTTGTAATATTTTTCTAATGTTTGTAAATATTTTTTTATTTTTTGTAACTTAGTTCTTTTTTATTTTTTGTACTTTAGTTAGTTTATTTAATTGTATTTATTTGTAGGTATTGTATTTAATTAATTTATTGATAGTGTAGTGTTAGGTTTAATTGTAGATAATTGTAGGTAGTTTATTTAATTTATTTATTGATAGTGTAGTGTTAGGTTTAATTGTAACTTAGGTTAGGATTTATTTTACAGGTAATTTTGTAATTATTTTAACTAGGTAACTATTAAATAGTTATTAACTATTTAATAGCTATTGTACCTGGTTAAAATAATTACAAAGTTGCCTGTAAAATAAATATTAATCCTAAAATAGCTACAATATAATTATAATTTATATTGTAGCTATATTAGGTTTTATTTTACAGGTAAGTATTTAGCTTTAAATAGGAATAATTTATTTAATAAGAGTTAATTTATTTCGTTAGATTTAAATTATATTTAAGTTAGGGGGGTGTTAGTGTTAGGGTTAGACTTAGCTTTAGGGGTTAATACATTTATTATAGTAGCGGTGTGGTCCGGTCTGCAGATTAGGGGTTAATAATTGTAGGTAGTTGGAGGCGACGTTGGGGGCGGCAGATTAGGGGTTAATAAATATAATATAGGGGTCGGCTGTGTTAGGGGCAGAAGATTAGGGGTACATAGGTATAATGTAGGTTGAGGCGGTGTATGGAGCGGCAGATTAGGGGTTAAAAAAATATGCAGGTGTCAGCGATAGCGGGGGTGGCAGATTAGGGGTTAATACATTTTATGTAGGTGTCGGCGGTATTAGGGGCAGCAGATTAGGGGTACATAGGGATAACGTAGGTGGCGGCGGTGTGCGGTCGGCAGATTAGGGGTTAAAAATTTTTAATAGAGTGGCGGCGATGTGGGGGGGCCTCGGTTTAGGGGTACATAGGTAGTTTATGGGTGTTAGTGTACTTTAGAGCACAGTAGTTAAGAGCCTTATGAACCGGCGTTAGCCCAGAAAGCTCTTAACTCCTGTTTTTTTCTGCGGCTGGAGTTTTGTCGTTAGATTTCTAACGCTCACTTCAGCCACGACTGTAAATACCGGCGTTAGAAAGATCCCATTGAAAAGATAGTATACGCAATTGACGTAAGGGGATCTGCGGTATGGAAAAGTCGCGGCTGCAAAGTGAGCGTTAGACCCTTTCCTGACTGACTCTAAATACCAGCGGTAGCCCAAAACCAGCGTTAGGAGCCTCTAACGCTGGTTTTGACGGCTAACGCCAAACTCTAAATCTAGCCGTTAGTATCTTTTGTTAAAAATCAGGGGTGTAAGCTAAGGAGCTGGCCCATTTCTCGAGAACTATATGGCAGCAGTTTTGCAAAAGCACTATATGGCAGCACTATTTCCTGCCATGTAGTGCTTCAGGTGCCTACCTTGGTATCTCTTCAACAAAGAATATCATGGGAACAAAGCAAATTTGATAATAGAAGTAAATTGGGAACTTTTTTTTTTTTTTTTTAATTCTATTTAAGAAGATAAAGTCTTGCAACCCTAATGTACTTTTCTATATGTTACATGATGACTATTTCCGTTAAAGCACCATGAATAGTGATGTCGCGAACCTAAAAATTTCGGTTCGCAAACGGCGGACTCTAACTTCCGGTATTGTTCGCGAACCGGCGAACCGCCATTGACTTTAATCGGCAGGCGAACTTTAAAACCTACAAGGACTCTTTCTGGCCACAAGAGTGATGGAAAAGTTGTTTCAAGGGGACTAACACCGGGACTGTGGCATGCTGGAGGGGGATCCCTGGCAAAACTCCCATGGAAAATTACATAGTTTATGCAGAGTCTGCTTTTAACCTATAAAGGGCCTAAATCACCTAACATTCCCAAATTGTTTGCAATAACGTGCTTTAAAACATCTGTTATGATGTCGTATCTATCAGGTAGTGTAAGGGTTACGGCCGCTTAACAGTGACAGAGCAAACTCCAAGTGTAAAGCACCACAAACAGTCCATTTGCACAACCACGAGATAGATAGATTTGATAGATAGATACATAGATTACATAGCTCAATCGATGCAATATACATATGATCGATAGATGCAATATACATTTGATAGATACGAATGTTATCGAATCAAAGATGCAATATACATTTTATAGATACGAATTACATCAACCAAAATATGTAATATACATTTTATAGATACGAATTACATCGATCAATAGATGCAATCTACATTTGATAGATACGTTTGATAGTTCGATCGATTTGATAGATAAATAAATAGATTTGAAATATATATAATTTCCCTGACAGAGTATAACAATAAGACATGCGGTCTGTGACCCGTGGTGTGTTAAGTAGTACTATTCTTAGCAGTTTACTACAACCTATTACTACCCCTATCGGGGGAGGTCTATATGGCCTTCATTTTTGGAACCGGGAGATGGAAGAAGATGATTGTTCTGTCCTCCTACTTCAAATTTGTCAAAAACACAAGTGTCTGTCTCAAAACAGTCCGGACAGAAGATAGATAGATAGATAGATAGATAGATAGGAAATAGATAGATATACATAGATTGATAGTTAGATAGAATCGATAGAAGAGAAATAGATAGATTTGTTAGATATATAATTACCCTGACAAAGTATAATAATTAAACATGCGGTCTTGGACCCATGGTAACTAGGTTGTGTTAAGTAGTACTATTCTTAGCACTTTCAGCCCTGTAACTCCCCCTATTGGTGGAGGTCTATATGGTGTGTATGATTACCCTGACAAAGTATAACAACAAGACACGCGGTCTGGGACCCATGGTAATTCGGTTGTGTTAAGTAAAACTTTTCTTAGCACTTTAATCCCTCTTACCCCCCCTTTCGGTGGAGTTATATATGGCCTGCATGATTAGCCTGACAAAGTATAACAAGAAAACATCTGGTCTGGGACCCATGGTAACTAGGTTGTGTTAAGTAATACTATTCTTAGAACTGTTATCCCTGTTACTCCCCTTATCAAGGGAGGTCTATATGGCCTGCATGATTACCCTGACAAAGTATAACAACAAGACACACGGTGTTGGACCCATGGTAACTAGGTTGTGTTAATTAGTACTTTTCTTAGCACTTTAATCCCTGTTACCCCCCCTATCGGGGGAGGTCTATATGGCCTGCCTGATTACCCTGACAAAATATAATAATAAGACATGCGGTCTGGGACCCATGTTAACTAGGTTGTGTTTTAAATAGTACTATTCTTAGCACTTTAATCTCTGTAACTCCCCCTATCTGGGGAGGTCTATACTGCCTGCATGATAACCCATACAAAATATAATAATAAGACATCTGCTCTGGGTCTGGGACCCATGGTAACTAGGTTGTGTTAAGTAGTACTGTTCTTAGCATTTTAATACCTGTTACTCACCCTGTCGGGGGAGGTCTATATGGCCTGCATGATTACCCTAACAAAATATAATAACAACACATGCGTTCTGGGACCCATGGTAACTATGTTGTGTTAAGTAGTAATATCCTTAGCATTTTAATACCTGTTACTCACCCTATCGGTGGAGGTCTATATGGCCTGCATGATTAACCCAACAAAATATAATAATAAGACATATGCTCTGGGACCCATGGTAACTTTGTGTTAAGTAGTACTGTTCTTAGCATTTCAATACCTGTTACTCACCCTATTGGGGGAGGTCTATATGACCTGCATGATTACCCTTACAAAATATAATAATAAAACATAGGCTCTGGGACCCATGGTAACTAGGTTGTGTTAAGTAGTACTGTTCTTAGCAGTTTAATACCTGTTACAACACCGAATGGTGGCAGGTCTATATGGCCTTCATGATTAGCCGCACCCAAACCCAAAAAAAAGCCAAGCGGTCTTGGACTAACACCCATGGCTAACTCGGTTGTTTCAAGTAGTACTATTCTTAGCACTTTCATCCCTGTTACTTCCAGGCCTCTCGGGGGTGGTCTACATGGTCATCATGATTAGCATAACAAAATCCTACAATCCAACCTTGGCTCAGTCTTGATAGGCCCTTAATTGGCTGTATTTTGGTAGTACTGTTCTTATTAGTTTAATACCTGAAACAACACCGAATGTTGGCAGGTCTATATGGCCTGCATGATTAGCCGCACCCAAACCAAAAAAAAGCCAAGCGGTCTTGGACTAACACCCATGGCTAACTCGGTTGTTTCAAGTAGTACTATTCTTAGCACTTTCATCCCTGTTACTTCCAGGCCTCTCGGGGGTGGTCTACATGGTCATCATGATTAGCATAACAAAATCCTACAATCCAACCTTGGCTCAGTCTTGATAGGCCCTTAATTGGCTGTATTTTGGTAGTACTGTTCTTATTAGTTTAATACCTGAAACAACACCGAATGTTGGCAGGTCTATATGGCCTGCATGATTAGCCGCACCCAAACCAAAAAAAAGCCAAGCGGTCTTGGACTAACACCCATGGCTAACTCGGTTGTTTCAAGTAGTACTATTCTTAGCACTTTCATCTCATCCCTGTTACTTCCAGGCCTCTCGGTGGTGGTCTACATGGCCATCATGATTAGCCTAACAAAATACTACAATCCAACCTTGGCTCAGTCTTGATAGGCCCTTAATTGGCTGTATTTTGGTAGTACTGTTCTAATTAGTTTAATACCTGATACAACACTGAATGGTGGCAGGTCTGTATGGCCAGCATGATTAGCCGCACCCAAACCAAAAAAAAGCCAAGCGGTCTTGGACTAACACCCATGGCTAACTTGGTTGTTTCAAGTTGTACTATTCTTAGCACTTTCATCTCATCCCTGTTACTTCCAGGCCTCTCTGGGGTGGTCTACATGGCCATCATGATTAGCCTAACAAAATACTACAATCCAACCTTGGCTCAGTCTTGATAGGCCCTTAATTGGCTGTATTTTGGTAGTACTGTTCTTATTAATTTAATACCTGAAACAACACCGAATGGTGGCAGGTCTATATGGCCTGCATGATTAGCCGCACCCAAACCAAAAAAAAGCCCAGCGGTCTTAGACTTACACCCATGGCTAACTTGGTTGTTTCAAGTTGTACTATTCTTAGCACTTTCATCCCTGTAACTTCCAGGCCTCTCGGGGATGGTCTACATGGCCATCATGATTACCCTCACCAAAATATAACAACAAGACGTGCGGTCAGGGAACCATGGTAAGGTTACTTCCTTTCGCAAAATCGAGTATAACAGTTGCAGGCAGAGGTTCTGACCCTGCATTATGGCTGCACCTCTCCCTAAAAGAGGCATGCGTTACAGAGCCTGTGGGCATGTATGCAAAGAGCTGGCCTGCCTAAAAGGAGCAGCAAGGCAGTACAGGTCGTTCTCCTTCAGCCGTTTTATACGATGGCCCACGACCCTCAACAGCCACAACAGAATGAAACACCACATATGCCATCCTATGGCATTGATTTTAGTTACACGGAGATATTTTTAGGAACCGTGAAATTGAAAAAAAAAAACATGCTTGGACACCCAGTATAGTACAGGTCGTTCTCCTTCGGCCTTTTTAGAAGAGGGTCCAGGACCCTCAACAAAAACAACAGCAGGAAAGAGGACATATGCCATCCTATGGCATTGATTTTAGTTACACGGAGATATTTTTAGGAACAGTGAAATTGAAAAAAAGAACATGCTTGGACACCCAGTATAGTACAGGTCGTTCTCCTTCGGCCTTTTTAGAAGAGGGTCCCGGACCCTCAACAAAAGCAACAGCAGGAAAGAGGACATATGGCATCCTTTTTAACAATAGAGTACAGGTACGGCATTGATTTTAGAAACCCGGAGATAATTTTTAGGAACCGGGAAATTGAACAAAAAAAATGATTGGACACACCCAGTACACATCGTTCTCCTTCAGCCTTTTTATAAGAGGGTCCAGGACTCTCAACAGAAACAACAGCAGGAAAGAGGACAGATGGCATCCTTTTAAACAATTGATTACAGGTAAGGCATTGATTGTACAAACCCGGAGATAATTTTTAGGAAACGGGAAATAGAAAAAAACATTGATTGGACTGGACACCCAGTACACTTCTTTATCCTTAGGCCTTTTTATAAGAGGGTCCAGGACCCTCAAACAAAACAACAGCAGGAAAGAGGACATATGGCATCCTTTAGAACAATAGATTACAGGTAAGGCATTGATTTTATAAACCCAGAGATAATTTGTTGCAACCGGGAAATAGAAAAAAACATTGATTGGACAGGACACCCAGTACACTTCTTTATCCTTAGGCCTTTTTATAAGAGGGTCCAGGACCCTCAACCGAAACAACAGCAGGAAAGAGGACATATGGCATCCTTTTGAACAATAGATTACAGGTAAGGCATTGATTTTAGAAACCCAGAGATAATTTGTTGCAACCGTGAAATATAAAAAAACATTGATTGGACACCCAGTACACTTCTTTATCCTTAGGCCTTTTTATAAGAGGGTCCAGGACCCTCAACCGAAACAACAGCAGGAAAGAGGACATATGGCATCCTTGTGAACAATAGAGTACAGGTACAGCATTGATTTTAGAAACCCAGAGATAATTTTTAGGAAACGTGAAATAGAAAAAAACATTGATTGGACAGGACACCCAGTACACTTCTTT
Organism: Bombina bombina; assembly: GCF_027579735.1. Classification (NCBI taxonomy): domain Eukaryota; kingdom Metazoa; phylum Chordata; class Amphibia; order Anura; family Bombinatoridae; genus Bombina; species Bombina bombina. Next base: position 339,988,375 of record NC_069505.1, read on the forward strand.
CTCCTTCGGCCTTTTTATAAGAGTGTCCAGGACCCTCAACAGAAACAACAGCAGGAAAGAGGACAGATGGCATCCTTTTGAACAATAGATTACGGGTAAGGCATTGATTGTACAAACCCGGAGATAATTTTTAGGAAACGGGAAATAGAAAAAAACATTGATTGGACACCCAGTACACTTCTTTATCCTTAGGCCTTTTTATAAGAGGGTCCAGGACCCTCAAACGAAACAACAGCAGGAAAGAGGACATATGGCATCCTTGTGAACAATAGATTACAGGTACAGCATTGATTTTAGAAATCCGGAGATAATTTGTTGCAACCGGGAATTTGAAACAAAAAAATGATTGGATGGACACCCAGTACACTTCTTTCTCCTTCAGCCTTTTTATAAGAGGGTCCAGGACCCTCAACCAAAACAACAGCAGGAAAGAGGACATATGGCATCCTTGTGAACAATAGAGTACAGGTACAGAATTGATTTTAGAAACCCGGAGATAATTTGTTGCAACCGGAAAATTGAACCAAAAAAATTATTGGACACCCAGGACACTTCTTTCTACTTCAGCCTTTTTAAAAGAGGGTCCAGGACCCTCAACAAAAACAACAGCAGGAAAGAGGACATATGGCATCCTTTTGAACAATAGAGTACAGGTACGGCATTGATTTTAGAAACCCAGAGATAATTTTTTAGAAACGTGAAATTGGCCAAAAAACCACGCTTGGACACCCAGTACAGGTCGTTCTCCTTCAGCCTTTTTATAAGAGGCTCCAGCACCCTCAACAGAAACAACTGCAGGAAACACCACATATGCCATCCTTTTGCACAATCGAGTACAGGTATGCCATTGATTTTAGGAACCCGGAGATAATTGAGAGGAACCGGGAACATTTTTCAAAAAATGTGCTTGGACACCCATTACAGGTCGTTCTCCTTCAGCCTTTTTATACCATGGGCCACGAACCGCAACAGACACAACAGCATGAAACACCACATATGCCACCCTTTTGCACAATAGAGTACAGGTATGGCATAGATGGAACCTGGAGATAATTTAGAGCAACCAAGAGATGGATAAAGATGCTTGGTCGGTCCTCCTCCTTCACATTTGGGGCACTGCGCGTGCAATTTAATGATCCACCAGATATGAGTGGTGTGTTAAGTTGTACTATTCTTAACAGTTTAATCACTGTTATGTGCCTTATTTTTTTATTTGAGTTTTGAACCCACAGAGCAGCAGCAGAGGCCAGAAAAATTAGGCATGTACAAATGACTGAAAAATTGGGTATTGTTGTAGCCACTGCTGTAGCAGCGGCCAGAAAAATTGATGTTTGTAAAACATTTAGAAAGTGCCCTTAAAGCTTGTGGCTTGAACACTAGTTGTTGGCGGATAAGTCAAGCAAGTCATCCTGCATTATAAGAAAAAAAAAAGCCAGCGTGTGTACCAGTTGTAGCCCAAGCCAGCTCATCTCATCATCAGGCCTTTTTTACTCAAATGTATCGCCCAATGTCAGTCCCTTCAGGATCCATCCCTCATTAATTTTAATAAAATTGAGATAGTCAAGGCTTTTTTGACCTAGGCGACTTCTCTTCTCAGTGACAAAACCTCCTGCTGCACTGAAGGTCCTTTCAGACAGGACACTTGAAGCGGGGCAGGCCAGAAGTTCCATTGCAAATTGGGATAGCTCAGGCCACAAGTCAAGCCTGCACACCCAGTAGTCAAGGGGTCCATCACTCCTGAGAGTGTCGAGATCCGCAGTTTATGCTAGGTAGTCTGCTACCTGTCGTTTGAGTCTTTCTCTGAGGCTGGATCCCAAAAGGCTCTGGGGATGAATGGGAGTTAAAAAGGTACGCATGTCCTCCATCAACAAGACATCAGGAAAGCGTCCTGTCCTTGCCGCCGTGGTCGTGGGAGGAGGAGGATTACTTTCATCTCTTCCCCTATTACATTCAATTTTTAAAATGCTCCATCCTTTCCGACTTGTGGGAATTTGGTAACATTTCAGGCACTTTATGCTTATACCGAGGGTCGAGGTGCGTGGACACCCAGTACAGGTCGTTCTCCTTCAGCTTTTTTATACGCGGGTCCCTCAACAGGCACAACAGCATGAAAGAACCCATTTGAACAAGGTTGGATGCCGAGCTAATCATGTCCCATTCCTCTTCCTCACCGATCTCACTGAGGGTATCTTCTTCCCCCCAGCCACGTACAACACCACGGGTACCAGAGAGGTGACAACAACGAGCACCCTGGGATGCCTGTTGTGCTCTGTCTTCCTCCTCCTCCTCAAAGCGACATTCCTCCTCTGACTCCTCTTCCTCACAATCCTCTTCCTGCGTTGCCACAGGTCCAGCAAGCGATGCTGATAAGGCTGTTTGTGGGGGTGATGGGCACCACAACTCTTCCTCTTCCTCCTCATCTATGGCCTGATCCAGCACTCTTCGCAGGGCACGCTCCAGGAAGAAAACAAATGGTATGGTGCCTTCAGTGCGACTGACAAGGTTTGTCACCTCCTCAAAAGGACGCATGAGCCTACAGGCATTGCGCATGAGCGTCCAGTAATTTGGCAAAAAAAATCCCCACCTCCCCAGACACTGTCCTAGCATCCCGGTCATACAAATACTTATTAACAGCTTTTTCTTGTTGGAGCAGGCGGTCAAACATTAGGAGTGTTGAATTCCACCGTGTCGGGCTGTCGCAAATCAAGCGCCTCACTGGCAGGTTGTTTTGACGCTGGATATCGGACAATTGCGCCATGGCCGTGTAGGAACGCCTGAAATGGCCACACACCTTCCTGGCCTGCTTCAGGACATCCTGTAAGCCTGGGTACTTATGGACAAATCGTTGTACAATTAGATTACACACCTGTGCCATGCACGACACATGTGTCAACTTGCCCAATTTCAATGCCACCACCAAATTACTTCCATTGTCAGAAACAACCTTGCCTATCTCCAGTTGGTGCGGAGTCAGCCACTGATCCACCTGTGCGTTCAGGGCGGTCAGGAGTGCTGGTGCGGTGTGACTCTCCGCTTTCAGGCAAGTCAATCCCAAGACGGCGTGACACTGCCGTACCTGGGATGTGGAATAGTACCTGGGGAGCTGGGGGGGTGCCATTGATGTAGAGCAAGACGCAGAAGCAGAAGAGGACTCCGCCGAGGAAGAGGTTATGGAAGAGGTTATGGAAGAGGATGGAGTAGAGGAGGTAGCAGCAGGCCTGCCTGCAAGTCGTGGCGGTGTCACCAACTCTTCTGCAGAGCCACGCATTCCATGCTTGTCAGACATCAGCAGGTTTACCCAATGCACAGTGTAGGTGATATACCTGCCCTGACCATGCTTTGCAGACCAGCTATCCGTAGTCATATGGACCCTTGCCCCAACGCTGTGTGCCAGACATGCCATAACTTCCTTTCGCACAACAGAGTACAGGTTTGGGATTGCCTTCTGTGAAAATAAATTTCTGCCAGGTACCTTCCACTGCGGTGTCCCAATAGATGCAAACTTTTTGAAAGCATCAGACTCCACCAGCTTGTATGGTAAAAGCTGGCGGGCTAAGAGTTCAGACAAGCCAGCTGTCAGACGCCGGGCAAGGGGGTGACTTTGAGAAATTGGCTTCTTACGCTCAAACATGTCCTTGACAGACACCTGACTGTGGGCAGATGACCAGGAACTGCTACGTAAGAGAGACTGAGTGGAGGATGGTTGAGAGGGGGCAAGGAGGACAGCAGTGGTTGACGTGGCTGAAGATGCTGGAGCAGGAGGAGGAGGGCAGCTTTCAGTTTGTGTGCTGCTTCTACTCATGTGTTCTTCCCATCGGCGTTTGTGATGGGAGACCATGTGCCTTCTCAAAGCAGTTGTACCTAGGTGGGTGTTGGACTTCCCACGACTCAGTTTCTTTTGGCACAGGTTGCAAATGGCATCGCTGTTGTCAGAGGCAGACACACAAAAAAAATGTCACACTGCTGAGCTTTGCGATGACGGCATTCTGGTGGTGGCAACAGCATGCGTTGATGGGCGTCGGCGTGCTGTCTGGCTGACCCTGGGTGCCGATGCATGCTGTCTGACTGTGCCACTAGCTCCTTGCGATGACCTCCCCCTGCTTCCAACTCGTCTCCTCCTCCTCCTCTCTGTCTCCCCATCTGAAACTTTCCCCCTCTTCTTCTTCTCTTCTAGCAGGCACCCACGTGACATCCACCGAAACATTATCATCAACCGCTTCACTTGTATCTGACACATCAAGAAAGGAAGCAGCAGCGGGTACAACATCATCATCATCACACCGTACCTCCATGTCGGTAATGCTGCCTGACTGAGACATATCACTGTTATCTACATCCTCTGTCAATGATGGTTGCGCATCACTCATTTCTTCCAACTGATGTGTCAATAACTCCTGTGACAGATCAAGTGAAGCGGCTGTGGTGCTAGTGTTGGTGGTGGCAACAGGCGGGCGAGTGGCACTGGTCACTTGAGACGTGCCCAAAGCACAGCTGGACGTAGATGGTGCGTCAAGGTTAGGAGGACTAGGAGCGGAAGCTGTAGAAGATTGGGTGTCCTGTGTTAGCCATTCAACTAGGTCCTCCTCAGAACTTTTTGCGTCCCCCCTGGCACCCGGCGTCTGAACAATGTGCATATTTCTAGGGTCTAAAGGAATCACAGCACCACGACCACGACACCTGCGGGGTGGCCTACCTCTGCCTGTCATTTTTTTTTAAATGGACACTGACAATACTATTACACAAATTATGAGTGGTGGCACTGGGCAAGTGGGCACAGTATACGCCGTGAGACTGGCAACCAAAAAAAGACAGATGTTTAAAAGTCACAAATTGTTAATTTTTTAAATATTAGAAGTACTGTGACAACAAATATGATTGTTGGCAATAGTTGGCAAATGGGCCTGTCTGGCACACACGCTGGGAGAAAGGCAACTGCAATTAGATTAAACTAGCTGAGTCATGCTTCTTAGTCCAAAAATGTATTTTGAAATTTTTTTGACAATACTGTTAGAAAAAATATGATTGGTGGCACTAGTTGGAAATGGCAAGTGGGCCTGGCACACACTCTGGCAGGCAGGCAACTGCAATTCAATGGCACTAGGAGACTGAAGATTCACAGTCAAAACAGTTATGATTTAAACATTTTTCAATACTGTTACAAGAAATATGATTGGTGGCACTAATTGGCTAGTTGGGCCTGGCACACAGGAGGGAACTGCAATTCAATGGCACTACTAGACTGCAGATTCACAGTCAAAAAAGTGATGATTTACAATTTTTTTCAATACTGTTACAAGAAATATGATTGGTGGCACTAATTGGCTAGTTGGGCCTGGCACACAGGCTGGCAGGCAGGAGGAAACTGCAATTCAATGACACTAGTAGACTGCAGATTCACAGTCAAAACAGTGACAATTTACAATTTTTTCAATACTGTTACTAGAAATATGATTGGTGGCACTAATTGGCTAGTTGGGCCTGGCACACAGGCTGGCAGGCAGGAGGGAACTGCAATTCAATGGCACGAGCAAACTGAGTGATGATTCAGAATCACAATCTAACAATTTTTAATTTTAAATATTAACAATACTGTGACAACAAATATGATTGGTGTAACTAGTTGGCAATTCGGCCTGGCACACAGGCTGCCAGGGAGGAGGGAACTGCAATTCAATGGCACTACTAGACTGCAGATTCACAGTCAGAAAAGTGATGATTTACAATTTTTTCAATACTGTTACAAGAAATATGATTGGTGGCACTAATTGGCTAGTTGGGCCTGGCACACAGGCTGGCAGGCAGGAGGAAACTGCAATTCAATGACACTAGTAGACTGTAGATTCACAGTCAAAAAAGTGATGATTTACAATTTTTTCAATACTGTTACAAGAAATATGATTGGTGGCACTAATTGGCTAGTTGGGCCTGGCACACAAGCTGGCAGGCAGGAGGAAAGTGCAATTCAATGGCACAAGCAAACTGATGATTCAAAATCACAATCGAACAATTTTTAATTTTAAATATTAACAATACTGTGACAACAAATATGATTGGTGTAACTAGTTGGCAAGTCGGCCTGGCACACAGGCTGGCAGGCAGGAGGAAAATGCAATTCAAGGGCACTAGTAGACTGCAGATTCACAGTCAAAACAGTGATGATTTACAATTTTTTCTATACTGTTACAAGAATTATGATTTTTAGCAACAGAGAACTTCCCAAGCTGTCAATGGTGTCACAGAAGATATAATAACTTGGTTAACACTTTGCAAATAAAGCTCTTGCAGGCACATGAACAGTCAATATAGTGTAATAAACCTCTCAGTGTGATGTGGAGCACTACACCCCCCCAAAACAAACTAGACCAAGGGCATCCAGTAAAGCGGAATAGGGTGTAACATATCACTCACCCTTCTGCCGATGTCTTTCGCTGGAGAACAGTCACTCATCCGGTGTGTAAATATGGGAACCAAAAAACATAATTTATGCTTACCTGATAAATTCCTTTCTTCTGTAGTGTGATCAGTCCACGGGTCATCATTACTTCTGGGATATTACTCCTCCCCAACAGGAAGTGCAAGAGGATTCACCCAGCAGAGCTGCATATAGCTCCTCCCCTCTACGTCACTCCCAGTCATTCGACCAAGGACCAACGAGAAAGGAAAAGCCAAGGGTGAAGTGGTGACTGGAGTATAAATTAAAAAATATTTACCTGCCTTAAAAACAGGGCGGGCCGTGGACTGATCACACTACAGAAGAAAGGAATTTATCAGGTAAGCATAAATTATGTTTTCTTCTGTTAAGTGTGATCAGTCCACGGGTCATCATTACTTCTGGGATACCAATACCAAAGCAAAAGTACACGGATGACGGGAGGGATAGGCAGGCTCTTTATACAGAAGGAACCACTGCCTGAAGAACCTTTCTCCCAAAAATAGCCTCCGATGAAGCAAAAGTGTCAAATTTGTAAAATTTGGAAAAAGTATGAAGCGAAGACCAAGTTGCAGCCTTGCAAATCTGTTCAACAGAGGCCTCATTCTTGAAGGCCCAAGTGGAAGCCACAGCTCTAGTAGAATGAGCTGTAATTCTTTCAGGAGGCTGCTGTCCAGCAGTCTCATAAGCTAAACGAATTATGCTACGAAGCCAAAAAGAAAGAGAGGTAGCGGAAGCTTTTTGACCTCTCCTCTGCCCAGAGTAAATGACAAACAGAGAAGACGTTTGTCGAAATTCCTTAGTTGCCTGTAAGTAAAATTTTAGAGCACGGACTACATCCAGGTTGTGCAGTAGACGTTCCTTCTTTGAAGAAGGATTTGGGCATAAAGAAGGAACAACAATCTCTTGATTGATATTCCTGTTAGTAACTACCTTAGGTAAGAACCCAGGTTTAGTACGCAGGACTACCTTATCCGAATGAAAAATCAAATAAGGAGAATCACAATGTAAGGCTGATAATTCAGAGACTCTTCGAGCCGAGGAAATAGCCATTAAAAATAGAACTTTCCAAGATAACAACTTTATATCAATGGAATGAAGGGGTTCAAACGGAACGCCCTGTAAAACATTAAGAACAAGGTTTAAACTCCATGGTGGAGCAACAGTTTTAAACACAGGCTTAATTCTGGCCAAAGCCTGACAAAAAGCCTGGACGTCAGGAACTTCTGACAGACGTTTGTGTAACAGAATGGACAGAGCTGAGATCTGTCCCTTTAATGAACTAGCAGATAAACCCTTTTCTAAACCTTCTTGTAGAAAAGACAATATCCTAGGAATCCTAACCTTACTCCAAGAGTAACCTTTGGATTCACACCAATATAGGTATTTACGCCATATCTTATGGTAAATCTTTCTGGTAACAGGTTTCCTAGCCTGTATTAAGGTATCAATAACTGACTCAGAAAATCCACGTCTTGATAAAATCAAGCGTTCAATTTCCAAGCAGTCAGCTTCAGAGAAGTTAGATTTTGATGTTTGAAGGGACCCTGTATCAGAAGGTCCTGTTTCAGAGGTAGAGACCAAGGTGGACAGGATGACATGTCCACCAGGTCTGCATACCAAGTCCTGCGTGGCCACGCAGGTGCTATTAGAATCACTGATGCTCTCTCTTGTTTGATTCTGGCAATCAATCGAGGAAGCAACGGGAAGGGTGGAAACACGTAAGCCATCCTGAAGTCCCAAGGTGCTGTCAGAGCATCTATCAGGACTGCTCCTGGATCCCTGGATCTGGACCCGTAACGAGGAAGCTTGGCGTTCTGTCGAGACGCCATGAGATCTATCTCTGGTTTGCCCCAACGTCGAAGTATTTGGGCAAAGACCTCCGGATGAAGTTCCCACTCCCCCGGATGAAAAGTCTGACGACTTAAGAAATCCGCCTCCCAGTTCTCCACTCCCGGGATGTGGATTGCTGACAGGTGGCAAGAGTGAGACTCTGCCCAGCAAATTATCTTTGATACTTCCATCATAGCTAGGGAGCTTCTTGTCCCTCCCTGATGGTTGATGTAAGCTACAGTCGTGATGTTGTCCGACTGAAACCTGATGAACCCCCGAGTTGTCAACTGGGGCCAAGCCAGGAGGGCATTGAGAACTGCTCTCAATTCCAGAATGTTTATTGGCAGGAGACTCTCCTCCTGACTCCATTGTCCCTGAGCCTTCAGAGAATTCCAGACGGCACCCCAACCTAGAAGGCTGGCGTCTGTTGTTACAATTGTCCAGTCTGGTCTGCTGAATGGCATCCCCCTGGACAGATGTGGCCGAGAAAGCCACCATAGAAGAGAATTTCTGGTCTCTTGATCCAGATTCAGAGAAGGGGATAAGTCTGAGTAATCCCCATTCCACTGACTTAGCATGCACAGTTGCAGTGGTCTGAGGTGTAAGCGTGCAAAGGGTACTATGTCCATTGCCGCTACCATTAAGCCGATTACCTCCATGCATTGAGCCACTGACGGGTGTTGAATGGAATGAAGGGTGCGGCAAGCACTTTGAAGTCTTGTTAGCCTGTCCTCTGTCAGGTAAATCTTCATTTCTACAGAATCTATAAGAGTCCCCAGGAAGGGAACTCTTGTGAGTGGAACGAGTGAACTTTTCTTTTCGTTCACCTTCCATCCATGTGACCTTAGAAATGCCAGCACTAACTCTGTATGAGACTTGGCAGTTTGAAAGCTTGAAGCTTGTATCAGAATGTCGTCTAGGTATGGAGCTACCGAGATTCCCCGCAGTCTTAGAACCGCCAGAAGAGCACCCAGAACCTTTGTGAAGATTCTTGGAGCTGTAGCCAATCCGAATGGAAGAGCCACAAACTGGTAATGCCTGTCTAGGAAGGCAAACCTTAGGTACCGATAATGATCTTTGTGAATCGGTATGTGAAGGTAAGCATCTTTTAAATCTACAGTGGTCATGTATTGACCCTCTTGGATCATAGGTAAAATTGTCCGAATAGTCTCCATCTTGAACGATGGAACTCTTAGGAATTTGTTTAGGATCTTTAAGTCCAGGATTGGTCTGAAAGTTCCCTCTTTTTTGGGAACCACAAACAGATTTGAGTAAAACCCCTGTCCCTGTTCCGATCGTGGAACTGGATGGATTACTCCCATTAACAAGAGCTCTTGTACGCAGCGAAGAAACGCCTCTTTCTTTGTCTGGATTGTTGACAATCTTGACAGATGAAATCTCTCTCTTGGAGGAGAGTATTTGAAGTCCAGAAGGTATCCCTGAGATATTATCTCTAGCGCCCAGGGATCTTGAACATCTCTTGCCCAAGCCTGGGCGAAGAGAGAAAGTCTGCCCCCCACTAGATCCGATCCCGGATCGGGGGCCCTCAATTCATGCTGTTTTACGGGCAGCAGCAGGTTTCCTAGTCTGCTTGCCCTTGTTCCAGGACTGGTTAGGTTTCCAGCCTTGTCTGTAGCGAGCAACAGCTCCTTCCTGTTTTGGTGCAGAGGAAGTTGATGCTGCTCCTGCTTTGAAATTACGAAAGGAACGAAAATTAGACTGTCTAGTCTTGGCTTTGTCCTGAGGCAGGGCATGGCCTTTACCTCCTGTAATGTCAGCGATAATCTCTTTCAACCCGGGCCCGAATAAGGTCTGCCCTTTGAAAGGTATATTAAGCAATTTAGACTTAGAAGTAACATCAGCTGACCAGGATTTTAGCCACAGCGCCCTGCGTGCCTGAATGGCGAATCCTGAATTCTTCGCCGTAAGTTTAGTAAGATGTACTACGGCCTCCGAAATGAATGAATTAGCTAGTTTAAGGACTCTAAGCCTGTCCGTAATGTCGTCCAGAGTAGCTGAACCAATGTTCTCTTCCAGAGACTCAATCCAGAATGCCGCTGCAGCCGTGATCGGCGCAATGCATGCAAGGGGTTGCAATATAAAACCTTGTTGAACAAACATTTTCTTAAGGTAACCCTTTTTATCCATTGGATCTGAAAAAGCACAGCTATCCTCCACCGGGATAGTGGTACGCTTAGCTAAGGTAGAAACTGCTCCCTCCACCTTAGGGACCGTTTGCCATAAGTCCCTTGTGGTGGCGTCTATTGGAAACATTTTTCTAAATATCGGAGGGGGTGAGAACGGCACACCGGGTCTATCCCACTCCTTAGTAACAATTTCAGTAAGTCTCTTAGGTATAGGAAAAACCTCAGTACTCGTCGGTACCGCAAAATATTTATCCAACCTACACATTTTCTCTGGTATTGCAACTGTGTTACAATCATTCAGAGCCGCTAACACCTCCCCTAGTAATACACGGAGGTTTTCCAGTTTAAATTTAAAATTTGAAATATCTGAATCCAGTCTGTTTGGATCAGAACCGTCACCCACAGAATGAAGTTCTCCGTCCTCATGTTCTGCCACCTGTGACGCAGTGTCTGACATGGCCCTAATATTATCAGCGCACTCTGTTCTCACCCCAGAGTGATCACGCTTACCTCTTAGTTCTGGTAATTTAGCCAAAACCTCAGTCATAACAGTAGCCATATCCTGTAATGTGATTTGTAATGGCCGCCCAGATGTACTCGGCGCTACAATATCACGCACCTCCCTCTGAGCGGGAGATGTAGGTACTGACACGTGAGGCGAGTTAGTCGGCATAACTCTCCCCTCGTTGTTTGGTGAAATTTGTTCAATTTGTACAGATTGACTTTTATTTAAAGTAGCATCAATACAGTTAGTACATAAATTTCTATTGGGCTCCACTTTGGCATTGCAACAAATGACACAGGTATCATCCTCTGAATCAGACATGTTTAACACACTAGCAAATAAACTTGCAACTTGGAAATACAATTCAATTAGAATAATATTAAAATGTACTGTGCCTTTAAGAAGCACAGAAGATCTATGACAGTTGAAAATTAATAAATTGAAACAGTTATAGCCTCAATCCTTGTAAACAACACAACTTTAGCAAAGGTTTAATCCCATTAGCAAAGATAACAAATTCTGAAAGCAGGAAACAAATTACAGAATAAACGTTTTTTATCTCAGTCAAACTATAATTCTCACAGCTCTGCTGAGAGAAATTACCTCCCTCAAAATAAGTTTTGAAGACCCCTGAGCTCTGTAGAGATGAACCGGATCATGCAGGGAATACAATGAGTTGCTGACTGAAATATTTGATGCATAGAAAAAGCGCCAAAAAACGGCCCCTCCCCCTCACACACAGCAGTGAGGGAGAACAGAAACTGTCAGAAAAACAGATTAAGCAACTGCCAAGTGGAAAAATAGTGCCCAAACATTTATTCACACAGTACCTCAGCAAATGAAAACGATTTTACATAATCTCTAGTTATTAAACAGCTTTATGTATTTCTTACAGTGTAATTCTAGTGAAGTACCATTCCCCAGAATACTGAAGTGTAAAGTATACATACATGACATTATATCGGTATGGCAGGATTTTCTCATCAATTCCATTGTCAGAAAATAAAAACTGCTACATACCTCTATGCAGATTCATCTGCCCGCTGTCCCCTGATCTGAAGTTTACCTCACTCCTCAGATGGCCGAGAACAGCAATATGATCTTAACTACTCCGGCTAAAATCATAGCAAAACTCTGGTAGATTCTTCTTCAAACTCTGCCAGAGAGGTAATAACACACTCCGGTGCTATTTTAAAATAACAAACTTTTGATTGAAGATATAAAACTAAGTATAATCACCATAGTCCTCTCACACATCCTATCTAGTCGTTGGGTGCAAGAGAATGACTGGGAGTGACGTAGAGGGGAGGAGCTATATGCAGCTCTGCTGGGTGAATCCTCTTGCACTTCCTGTTGGGGAGGAGTAATATCCCAGAAGTAATGATGACCCGTGGACTGATCACACTTAACAGAAGAAAAGGCGCAGCTCCTATCTTCAGCGTGTGTCCGCCATTACTGCTGCCGCTCCAAACATTTCTCCCAAACACGCCGGGGTCTGACGTCAGCGTAAAGTAGGGGGTGTGTGTGAATCCTCCAACCGCTATTCGTGATACCGGATCTTCCAGACTTCAGCTGTGCCGATGCACGCCAATTAGAGAACCAAGGACGGGTGCTGTCTCTGATAGAGATTGCAGGAGGGATTCCTTGTAATCCCAGGTAAGGCAATAAACAAAGAGAAGGCGCAACCTCTTACAGATAAAAGTAAAACTTCTTTATTGAGTAACGGATAAAGTTCCAGCAGCTGGAAAACATGAGACAAGGTGCAGGGAACAGCCATGGGGGCGAAATTCGCCCCCTCCTATGCTTACATCTTTATGGGGTGGCTGGAGAGAGTCTTTGTCTATGCGGATAGTAACCCCTTCAAGAAGCATATCTCTCTATATAAACGGTTCGTAGATGACCTATTAATAATATGGTCATCGGATAGAGAGAATGCATATCATTTTTTACAGTATTTGAATGATTGTGACAATGGAGTTCACTTTACAAGTGAATGGAATAAAGTCTCAACCAATTTTTTGGATGTAACATTGATGGGTAATCCTGAGACAGGTGTGATTACTTCCAAATTATATAGGAAACCAATATCAGGCAACACACTTCTACATAACAAGAGTTCCCACCCCAGACATGTCTTCAAAGGAATAACCAAAGGGCAACTATTACGCACTAAACGGATATGTAGCTCTGAAAGTGACTACATTGATGAAAGTAAAGGTATGGTCAATAGACTAATCGAAAGTGGATATCGGCCGGAGATGGTAAGGAACGTGGCTAAGGAAGTGGCTAAGGTTGGGAGGCGGGAGGCCCTGGAACACAGACCAAGAATTACCATGGATGATAGAACTATGTTTATCACGAAATACTCAACTGAATATTATGAAATTTGTGCTATTCTAAAAAAATATTTTCCGATACTTTATGGAGACAGGGCATTAAAAGAGGTGATAGATAAGGGTTTTAAATGTGTGTATTCCAAAAACATAACCCTAGGGAACATTCTATCTCCAACACAATTGCCAATAAGTAAACGCCCTAGTTCTTGGTTAAGCATTCAGGGAACATATAAATGTGGCGATGGAAGATGCAAAGCCTGTGACTATTTGGTTGAAGGCAAAGAATTCTATTCCTGTACCACAAATCAAATATTTGAAACAAAAGGTCTCATAAAATGTTCGACATCCTATGTAGTATACCTAATAGAGTGCACACAACATCATCACCAATATATTGGTAGAACGAGTAGGGATGTACGCACCAGAATAAGGGAACATCTAGGCTACATCAAGAACAAAGTCACATGTTCAGCACTTTCCAAACATTTTATAGAAACACATCATTGCAATGTCACCACTTTTAAATGGAGAGCTATTGAAGCTATAAAAAGACCCCCTAGGGGTGGTGACAAGGATAAGCTCTTAGCTAAACAAGAGACCTTTTGGATATTTAAATTGAGGACACAGATACCAGAAGGGTATAACTCTGAATTTGACCTAATTAATCACTGGTAGCACATTTACACGGTTTATCATAAACTTCAGTTGATCAGAAACATTGTGTTTCTAAATGTTTTGTTTCTGTGTCTGGGGCCCTCTGCCACCTTTGGCTCACTTGATGCCCTTTACATGTTTCATTATGTCGCCTGCGGCCGATACCCCCTAATGCTGATATTGGCTAACTTTAATATGTTGTGCAAACTCATAAGCCTCTTGTTTATTGAACCAGTTACATTGTGTATATATGTTCTATCTAATGTTGTCTCTATACATATATACTCACTTTATACATCTACTAGAAGTGAGACAACTACATGTGATAGGACATCTATACACTTTTGCTTAAAGTGAATTATAGTCAGGTATTACCATTTCCTCATTTAGGGTACATACTACTAATTTAGCAGCTTGTTATATATACATCTATATGTATAATCACAATACAGGGTTTTACAGCTATACATGATATCTAGACATCCTAGGGTTAGGGAAAATTTATATGTATGCATTTATATATATAATAAAGGAATTATTCTCTAATCACTCCTTTACACACAGAATGTATTGTTCTAATTAAATATATATATATATATTTTGCTACCATATAATATTAGGCAAAATAGAAAGGGAATAGTATTATATTCCTACCTTTCTTGGCATGCAATTTATTGAAATATGTTTAGGGACAAACTCTGTTTGGGGGATGTTGTTTATTTATTTATATATTGTTGAAACCTTTGAAATTATATGCACATTATTGCTTTTACCAATGACTATTTATATTTATTTTTGATGTCTATGTTAAGTAGAAAAGTATGTGCTATTATGTTTAAGATGATTATTCATGGTACTTCAAGTGTTAAATTTGTAAACATGAATTCCAACCCCTTATGTCAATTAACCAATTAGAGAATAGTGAATCCTTTTTAAACTAATTTTGTTTTATGGTGTGTTAGGTTTACGATTACGGCCACAAGCCGAAACTAGTAGACCCTGCACCTTGTCTCATGTTTTCCAGCTGCTGGAACTTTATCCGTTACTCAATAAAGAAGTTTTACTTTTATCTGTAAGAGGTTGCGCCTTCTCTTTGTTAAGAATTATGATTGGTGGCACTAATTGGCTAGTTGGGCCTGGCACACAGGCTGGCAGGCAGGAGGAAAGTGCAATTCAATGGCACGAGCAAACTGCCGATTCAGAATAACAATCAAACAATTTTTAATTTTAAATATTAACAATACTGTTACAACAAATATGATTGGTGTAACTAGTTGGCAAGTCGGCCTGGCACACAGGCTGGCAGGCAGGAGGAAAATACAATTCAAGGACACAAGTAGACTGCAGATTCACAGTAAAAAAAAGTGATGATTTACAATTTTTTCAATACTGTTAAAAGAAATATGATCGGTGGCACTAATTGGCTAGTTGGGCCTGGCACACAGGCTGGCAGGCAGGAGGAAAGTGCAATTCAATGGCACGAGCAAACTGATGATTCAGAATAACAATCAAACAATTTGTAATTTTAAATAATAACAATATTCTGACAACAAATATGATTGGTGTAACTAGTTGGCAAGTCGGCCTGGCACACAGGCTGTCAGGCAGGAGGAAAATGCAATTCAAGGGCACTAGTAGACTGCAGATTCACAGTAAAAATAGTGGTGATTTACAATTTTTTCAATACTGTTAAAATAAATATTATTGGTGGCACTTATATGCTAGTTGGGCCTGGCACACAGGCTGGCAGGCAGAAGGAAAGTGCAATTCAATGGCACGAGCAAACTGATGATTCAGAATAACAGTCAAACAATTTTTAATTTTTAATATTAACAATACTGTGACAACAAATATGATTGGTGTAACTAGTTGGAAAGCCAGCCTGGCACACAGGCTGGCAGGCAGGAGGAAAATGCAATTCAAGGGCACTAGTAGACTGCAGATTCACAGTCAAAACAGTGATGATTTACAATGTTTTCAATACTGTTAAAAGAAATATGATGGGTGGCACTAATTGGCTAGTTGGGCCTGGCACACAGCCTGGCAGGCAGGCGGAAAGTGCAATTCAATGGCACGAGCAAACTGATGATTCAGAATAACAATCAAACAATTTTTAATTTTAAATATTAACAATACTGTGACAACAAATATGATTGGTGTAACTAGTTGGCAAGTCGGCCTGGCACACAGGCTGGCAGGCAGGAGGGAACTGCAATTCAATGGCACTACTAGGCTGCAGATTCACAGTCAAAAAAGTGATGATTTACAATTTTTTCAATACTGTTAAAACAACTATGATTGGTGGCACTAATTGGCTAGTTGGGCCTGGCACACAGGCTGGCAGGCAGGAGGAAAGTGCAATTCAATGGCACAAGCAAACTGATGATTCACAATTGAACAATGTTTAATTTTAAATATTAACAATACTGTTACAACAACTATGATTGGTGGCACTAATTGGCTAGTTGGGCCTGGCACACAGCCTGGCAGGCAGGAGGAAACTGCAATTCAATGGCACTAGGAGACTGAAGATTTGCAGTCAAAAAACTTATGATTTAATTTTTTTTATATACTGTTACAAGAAATATGATTGGTGCACTAATTGGCTAGTTGGGCCTGGCACATAGGCTGGCAGGCAGGAGGAAAGTGCAATTCAATGGCACGAGCAAACTGATGATTCACAAGCGAACAATTTGTAATTTTAAAGATTAACAATACTGTTACAACAACTATGATTGGTGTAACTAATTGGCAAGTCGGCCTGGCACACAGGCTGGCAGGCAGGAGGGAATTGCAATTCAATGGCACTACTAGACTGCAGATTCACAGTCAAAAAAGTGATGATTTACAATTTTTTCTATACTGTTATAACAACTATGATTGGTGGCACTAATTGGCTAGTTGGGCCTGGCACACAGGCTGGCAGGCAGGAGGAAAGTGCAATTCAATGGCACGAGCAAACTGATGATTCACAAGCGAACAATTTGTAATTTTAAAGATTAACAATACTGTTACAAAAACTATGATTGGTGTAACTAGTTGGCAAGTCGGCCTGGCACACAGGCTGGCAGGCAGGAGGGAACTGCAATTCAATGGCACTACTAGACTGCAGATTCACAGTCAAAAAAGTGATGATTTACAATTTTTTCTATAGTGTTATAACAACTATGATTGGTGGCACTAATTGGCTAGTTGGGCCTGGCACACAGGCTGGCAGGCAGGAGGGAACTGCAATTCAATGGCACTACTAGACTGCAGATTCACAGTCAAAAAAGTGATGATTTACAATTTTTTCTATAGTGTTATAACAACTATGATTGGTGGCACTAATTGGCTAGTTGGGCCTGGCACACAGGCTGGCAGGCAGGAGGGAACTGCAATTCAATGGCACTACTAGACTGCAAATTCACAGTCAAAAAAGTGATGATTTACAATGTTTTCAATACTGTTATAACAACTATGATTGGTGGCACTAATTGGCTAGTTGGGCCTGGCACACAGGCTGGCAGGCAGGAGGAAACTGCAATTCAATGGCACTAGGAGACTGAAGATTTGCAGTCAAAAAACTAATTATTTTAAATTTTTTCTATACTGTTACAAGAAATATGATTGGTGGCACTAATTGGCTAGTTGGGCCTGGCACACAGGCTGGCAGGCAGGAGGAAAGTGCAATTCAATGGCACGAGCAAACTGATGATTCACAAGCGAACAATTTGTAATTTTATAGATTAACAATACTGTTACAACAACTATGATTGGTGTAACTAATTGGCAAGTCGGCCTGGCACACAGGCTGGCAGGCAGGAGGGAATTGCAATTCAATGGCACTACTAGACTGCAGATTCACAGTCAAAAAAGTGATGATTTACAATTTTTTCTATACTGTTACAACAACTATGATTGGTGGCACTAATTGGCTAGTTGGGCCTGGCACACAGGCTGGCAGATACGAGTCGTGGCTGGTAGGTAGGGCAGCAATTTAACACAGTATGCTGTGTAAGTGAGAAAAACACAGGCCTGATAGAAAATTAACTTAGATTACACTAGCAAAATAATTTAAAAGTTTATATTTTAATATTAAAATAATGTTAAGCAGTGCACATATGAGTGGTGGCACTGGCTGGCTGCTACGTAGGGCAGCAATTAACAACAGTATGCTCTGTAAGTCAGATAGACAGTTAGACACAGGCCTGATAGAAAATAAAATTAGATTACACTAGCATAATGATTTAAATTTTTTTGGGGGGAATTTAAAGAAAAAGGATAGCCTTGGAAGGGCAGCAATTAAAAACAGTAGGATCTGTAAGTCTGATACACACACGCCTGATAGAAAATACAATTTGATTACACTAGAAAAATGATTTAAAGTTTTTTTTGGGGGGGGGAATTTAAAAAAAGGTTAAACACATATGAGTCATGGCTCATAGACTAGGGAGGGCAGCAATTAAACACAGTATGCTCTGTAAGTCAGCAAAACACACAGGCCTGATAGAAAATGATATTAGATTACACTAACAAAAAAAATTAAATTTTTTTTTTTTTTTTTTTTAAATAAGGTGAAGCAGATATGAGTGGTTGCTGCCTGGCACAGAGCAATTAACCAAAAGACTGAAAAAAACTGAAGTATATGCTGTGTGAGCCTGACAGACACAGGCCTGATAGAAAATTAAATTAGATTACACTAGCAAAATGATTTAAAAGTTTTTTTTAAAATTTAAAATAATGTTATAAGCGGATATGACCACTGGTGGCTGGCACAGAGCAATGAACCAGAGCATATGCTGTGTGACAGGCCTGATAGAAAATGAAAATAAATTACACTAGCAAAATAATTTCAAATTTTTGTTGGTTAAATTTAAACTAATGTTGTTAGGCAGATATCAGTGGTGGCAGTAATCACAGCATATGCTGTGAGCCTTACACACAGGCTGAAAGCCAGGCAAATGCTAATAAAAATACGAAAAAAAAGAAAAAAAACGGCTCGAGTTATAGCCCTAAAAAGGGCTTTTTGGGGTGCTGTCCTTGCAGCAGAGATGAGATGAGTCCTTCAGGACTGTAGTGGACACTAAATACACTAGCCTAGCTATCTATTTCCCTATAATGTCAGCAGCAGCAACACAAAACGTCCTCTCACTAACAAAGCAAGGTCGTTATGAGTCTAAAATGGGTGCTGCCAAGAAGCTGGGAGGGTCTGTGAGGGAGTGTCTGATGCTGATTGGCTCTAATGTGTCAGAAGGCTGTGACATACAGGGTCAAAGTTTCCTCAATGATGACAAATAGGGGGCGGATCGAACATCGCATGTGTTCGCCCGCAGCGGCGAACGCGAACAAGCTAAGTTTGCCGTGAACCGTTCGCGAGCGAACAGTTCGGGACATCACTAACCATGAAACCCCAAAAATGTATTTCATGATTCAAATAGAGAATTGATTTTAAATATCTTTCCCCCAATTTTGTTTTATTTAATTTCCTTCATTCTCTTGATATCCTTTGTTGAAGAAGCAGCAACAGTGCACTACCGGGAGCTAGCCGAAAGCATTGAGTGAGCCAATAACATGGGGCATATATGTGCAACCACCAATCAGCTGCCCCTGAGCCTACCTATGTATTCTTTTCAACAAAGGATACCAAGAGAACAAAAAGCATTAGATAATAGAAGTACATTAGAAAGTTGTTTAAAATCACATGCTCTATCTGAATCACAAAAGAAAAAATGTGGGGCCGATGTCCCACAAACAATATAGATCTATAGATACCATGTGGAGTAAATGTATTACGCTGCATTCACAGCTTTTAAGGTTTTGCAGAGCCATAGATTTAAGAAGCATGAATTGCTTCTTTTGCCTCTCCACCACATCAGAAGGGGTGAGATCAATAACCTCAACATTCACTTGTTCAGGGTGATTGACATGACCTACTCTCACACAACTGGTTCCCTGAGAGCATAGGGCAACATTGCACAAGATAATGTGTATTGAAAAACATTGTTTTTCCCTTAATGTGTTTACAATGACTTGTCATACCAGCTGCAGAAAATAAAATGTATGAGAAATTGCATTTTCAAGTTTATTTGTGAATATGAAATTGCTGGTTTTGTGCTTCGACAGCACAGCCTATTGAAATGGGTTGAGCGTGCAGGTAAAATGAGATCTCATCATGTTATCACTTTGTGTACACACACTTGCTTCCTTATATTGCATCTGTTTGTAAACCAAAGCCCAAAACTTAGTTCTCTCTTCTACCCCCCACCTCATACAAGCCACTGCTGACTCTCTGAGAAGGTGTGGTGTTTGAATAGTGGTGCACAGGGTACTGACTGCATATGTGTGTATGCCGCTAAAAACTTCTACTAGAAGCATTTTGACTTATGGAAGTATATTGCATAAATGCTTCTATTTGAAACTTAAAGGGACAGTTTACCCAACATTGTTCTCCACTTTAATTTGTTCCAAATTATCTATTTTACCTGCTGGAGTGTATTGAATTGTTTACAAGTAGCTTGTTTACCCTTATTTCGGCATTTGAAATAGCTGATTTAGCCTGTTGTATCCCCACCAAAACAGAACATTTTTGGAACCCCGAAGATCCACTTACAGTTTTTGAAGTCCCACTTGAACGATCTTTATCCAGGCGGCGAAGTCCTCATCCAGGCAGCGAGAAGTCTTCATCCAGACGGCCTCTTCTATCTTCATCCAGGTGGCGAAGTCCTCATCCAGGCGGTGAGAAGACTTCATCCAGGCGGCCTCTTCTATCTTCATCCCGGCGGCGTGGAGCGGGTCCATCCTGAAGACATCCAGCGCAGAGCATCCTCTTCATACGGTCGACGCCGTATACTGAATCTTCAATGCAAGGTACGCAATTCAAAATTTTTGGAAATTCAAATCAGCCAATAGGATGAGAGCTACTGAAATTCTATTGGCTGATTTGAAAAGCCAATAGAATTTCAAGGCTCTCATCCTATTGGCTTTTTTAAACAGCCAATAAGATTTCAGTAGCTCTCATCCTATTGGCTGATTTGAATTTCCAAAATCAAATCAGCCAATAGGAATGCAAGGGACGTCATTTTAAATCGAGTACCTTGCATTGAAGATTCAGTATATGGCGGTGACCATATGAAGAGGATGCTCTGCGCCGGATATCTTCAGGATGGACCTGCTCTGTGCCGCCGGGATGAAGATAGAAGATGCTGCCTGGATGAAGATAGAAGAGGCCGTCTGGATGAAGACTTCTCGCCGTCTAGATGAGGACTTCACCGCCTGGATGAAGATCGTTCAAGCGGGACTTCAAAAACTGTAAGTGGGTCTTCGGGGGGTTTTTTTAAGGGTTTTTTGGGTGTTTTTTTTTTTAGTTTAAGGTTTGGGCTTTTCATAAAGGAGCTAAATGCCCTTTTCAGGGCAATGCAAAAGAGCTAGATGTCCTTTTAAGGGCAATGCCCATACATATACCCTTTTCAAGGCAATAGTTAGCTTAGGTTTTTTTAGATAGTTTTTTTTATTTTGTGGTTTTGGGGGTGGGGGTTTGTAATGTTAATGGGTCTTTGTATGTTTTTTTTCAGGTAAAAGCTGTTTAACTTAGGGCAATGCCCTTTTAAGGGCTATTGGTAGTTTATTCTAGATTAGTTTTTTTTTATTTTGGGGTGTTTTATTTTTTAAATGGGTATTAGAATAGGAATAATTTTTATTGTTTTAGATAATTTTGTTTGTTATTTTTTGTAATGGTAGGTTTTTTTATTTTTTGTAATTTTAGGTTTTAGTGTAAGGCAGCTTAGGTTTTATTTCACAGGTAAGTTTGTATTTATTTTAACTAGGTAGTTAGTAAATAGTTAATAACTATTTACTAACTAGTCTACCTAATTAAAATAAATACAAACTTACCTGTGAAATAAAAGTAAAACTGAATATAGCTACAATATAACTATTAGTTATATTGTAGCTAGCTTAGGTTTTATTTTACAGGTAAGTATGTATTTAGTTGTAAATAGGTAGTTCTGAATTATAACTTTAATTTAGCTCTATTTTAATTATGTTAAAATTAGGGGGTGTTAGGGTTTCGTTTAGGGGTTAATATAGTTTAATTTAGGTTGTTGCAATGTGGGGGGCTGGCAGTTTAGGGGTTAATATATTTATTTAGTGGTAGTGATGTGGGAGGCCAGAGGTTTAGGGGTTACTAGCTTTATTTAGTTGCAGCAATGTCGGGGAGCGGCGTAATAGGGGTTAATAGATTTATTATAGCGTGGGTGATGGGGTGCAGGGGAATAGGGGTTAATAACTTTAGTATACTGGGGGCGATATCGGGAGTGGCAGATAAGGGGTTAATAGATTTATTTAGGTGGCGGCGATATCAGGAGCGGCAGATTAGGGATTAATATCATTATGTAGGTGGCGGCGATGTCGGAGGCAGCAGATTAGGGGTGTTTAGACTTAGGCTTTATGTTAGGTTTAAACTTTACTTTTTTTTTTCACCATAGACATCAATGGGCCTGCGTAATGGAGCTTTTCATTCCGCGATCGCAGGTGTTAGGTTATTTTTTCAGACCCGCTCTCCCCATTGATGTCTATGGGGAAAGCGTGCACGAGCGCGTCAAAACAGCGCTTGTATTGTGTGCGGTATGGAGCTTAAAACCACCATATCGCACGCAGAAGCCGGCAGTTTCAAAACTTGTAATGGCTGCGCTATAGAGGGTTAAATAACACAACTTTTGTTGCGTTCGTTAATTTCCCTATAGCGCACATAACTCGGAATCTAGCTGTATGTGATAAAAGGCTGTCTTGAGTGGCTTAGAAATAGGCAGAAATTTAGAGGTTTAAAGGTTATAATGTATATTTATAGAACAATGATGGTTGTGCAAAGCTGGGGAATGGGTAGTAAAGGCTTTATCTATCTTTTTAAACAATAACAATTTTGGGGTTGACTGTCTTTTTTAAGTACAAGTTATTGACAGGCTATGTAAACACATGCAGCAGAAGAAATTACAACCCCGGTGGGGTGTAGAAGAGATAACTAATAAAGTGATAATTTTCCATTTTTCTCTCTAAGTATTGAGCTTTGGTTTACAAACAGATACAAGATAAGGAAGAAAGTGTGTGTAGACAAAGTGATAACATAATGATATATAATTTTACCTGCAAACTCAACCCATTGCAATAGGCTGTGGTTTCAAAGCACAAGACCAGCAATTTCATATCCACAAATAAACCTGAAAAAGCAATTTCTCATACATTTTGTACTCTGCAGCTGGTATAACAAGTCACTGGAAATACATTAAGGGGAAAACAATATTGTTCTAGCTCTATTGCTGCACATAAAGGCATGGGGGCCGATTTACTAACTGTGCAGCGGATCATGTCCGGCCGACATCGCTGAATGCCAACAGCATACGCTGTCAGCATTTAACATTGCACAAGCAGTTCAAGTGAACTGCTTGTGCAATTCCGCCCTCTGCAGATTTGCGGCCAATCGGCTGCTAGCAGGGGGTGTCAATCAACCCGATCGTATGTGATTGGGCAGATTGATGTCCGCAGCCTCAGAGGAGGCGTACAAGTTAAAGGGATAGTAAAGTCATAATTAGACATTCATGATTTAGACAGAGCATACAATTTTAAACAACTTTCCAATGTACTTGTATTATTTCATTTGCTTCCTTCTCTTGTTATCCTTTGCTAAAAGGATTATCTAGGTAAGCTCAGGAGCAGCAAAGAACCTAGGTTCTAGCTGCTGATTGGTGGGCTGCATATATTTACAGATTGTAATTGGCTCACCCATGTGTACAGTTAGAAACCAGTAGTGCATTGCTGCTCCTTCAACAAATGATACCAAGAGAATGAAACACATTTGATAATAGAAGTAAACTGGAAAGTTGTTTAAAATTGTTCTACCTAAATAATGACAGAAAAATTTTGGGTTTCATGTCCCTTTAAGGAGCATTGGTCTTAAGACCACGGCTTCTTAACTCCTGTTTCCAACTAGCCTGAAGGCTTGCGCGGAAATAGCTGCATCAAGCTCCATTGGGATCTTAATGAATCGGACCCACAGACTTAATACACTTTATATAACAAGCTAATTCTCTATTGTATTTATTCCTACTTGTTTTCTATGTTTTGTGTTTTCATCTTACCTTGATTTCACAATCTTGCACTTGTTCACTTTAAAATCTTAATAAAATGAATATTTTTTAAAAAAAATGCCCCATGAAACCTAAACAAACAAATGTCTCGCTTTATAAAAAAAATTGATGTATATAATTCAGGTATACTCTTATCAAACTCAGAATATGATCTTTATATAGATTCAGCTTGAGACAGTGAAACATATAGCCATAAAGTCATAAAATGTATGTGTAATTTAGCTTTGTAAGTTTAATAATACAGCCAAACACAATAAAAAATAAATACAAATACAAGATTTGCTTCTCAAACAACAATGAACACACTCTTGCACGTGGTAAGACACATGACTAATGACACAGACACATAGCTAACAACCATCCTTGAGAGAATATACCTGCCTCAAATCTGAGCGATGGATGTATGAGTTATAAGAAGTGCTTTGTAAGCTTAAAAGGACAGTCAAGTCCAAAAAAAAACTTTCATGTTTCAAATAGGGCATGTAATTTTAAACAACTTTCCAATAAACTTTTATCACCTCTTTGTGTTCTCTTTGTATGCTTAGTTGAAAGCTAAACCTAGGAAGGCTCATATGATAATTTCTAAGCCCTTGAAGGCCGTCTCTTATCACATGCTTTTTTATTTGCTTTTCACAACAGGGGAGAGCTAGTTCATGTGAGCCATATAGATAACATTGTGATCACGCCCGCGGATTGTGGCAGACACTGCACTAATTGGCTAAAATGAAAGTCAAGATAATAAATAAAATGTCATGTGATCAGGGGGCAGTTTGCAGAGGCTTAGATACAAGGTAATCACACAGGTAAACAGTATATTAATATAACTGTTGGTTATGCAAAACTGGGGAATGGGTAATAAAGGGATTATCTATCTTTTTAAACAACAAAAATTCTGGTGTTGACTGTCCCTTTAAAAGCCCCTTTTCACATAATACCATCCCTCTTGGATGCCAGGAAATGGCCCAATGCTTTAAAAATGCTGGCCATTCCACAGACAAGACATACAGACAACTGGACACTGTCAAAGGCCATGGTGGGAGTGATATGTTTATATTGGTGTACTCCAGCTGTCGGTAAGAGGTTAACGCAAGAGAAGTCAAAACATGATCAAATGTGATAAATAAATCATGTGATATATAACATATAATAATGGACCTATAGGACAAGATCTGAATTCTCATACCCAAATAGATGTCTATTACACAGACTCAATATATGCTAAAGCAAACCTTCATTACATATGATTATCTGTGTAAGTAAACAGAGGGGGAACTTCTGGGCGGCGGCCATGATAGGTCGTGTTGTTGTGAGCTGCTCCAGTATTCCCATATTATCTACAAATTATCTCTGGAACCAGCAGCCATCCAGGCTTTAATCAGCAGATATTTGTTTAAGGATATAAACAGCACCTAAATGATGTTCCTTTATTAGGGTTTGCTGCCAGCTTCAACAATCCGGAGCTAACTTTGAGGTTAAGGCCTCATTCTAAACCCCCCAGTGGTAAACCCTTGGGATACTGCTGTTGCGTAGGGCCTGAGTCCTCTACATTCACCTAAAATTCTACACATTGCTGACTTCTTTTCAACAGTCACAACCAGTATGGAGGTACAGCTCTTCAAAGAACTTGAGAATCTCCTACACTATCATCTCACTCGAATTGACGATCATCTAAATGGCTCTATGATCGAGGGCTCACACAAAGCCTCACACACCACTTCTGATCCGGCGGCACACGCAAGCGATCCTGGGGTGAAGCCAGCTGACTTACCTTCAAACCGCTCACCACAGAGGACCCCTCCGAAAAAGGATTATCCAGTCTTGGACCCGATCGCTGAAAGCGAGAAGGAGACCATCCTCAGCCGCAATGCATCTGCAGCCGGTTCCAGCATAGCAAGCTGTGAAAGAGAGAATCCACCCAATGACCCGATACCTACTATATGGGCTACAGATAGGGAGCTCCATATGAATGGTGATTACCTAAGGTCTCGGCACTCGCCACCTCCTACCTATTCTCATTGTGATATGATGGAAGCAGGCCAGCAAGCCTCCTGCAAATATCCACAGACTGCGGTCTCATGCCGGACCTCCTCTGATCAGCCTGAGCAGTCCGTTTGTAATCCAGATTCAGTAACCCAGATTGCAGAGGTACAGCATAGATATAACACACTGTACACGGCTGGAACCACACCACCCCTTAAGGAGAGTAAAACGGACAAACAGGCCCTGATCTTACAGATCGCTGCAAAATTTGCCCATCGCCCTGTTAAAGGTACAGCAAGGAACTCAGGAGCCATTCTCATACCGGGTCGCATTGAACAGGTATGGGGTCCCAAATCCCCATTAAAGTACTGCAGGGTAGAAACCCAAATCCGGGACAATAAGCATTCTCTCATATCAACCCTAGCAGCCCCCGCCGCACCAACTACCCACCAGCGGGCAACGGTATTTATAAATGCACGAAGGGAGCAGGTTCCAATCCTACATGACAGGCAGCTGAGGCATGGACACGCTTATTCACAAATGGAGCATTCTTTAGTAAAGGCTGGTGTCGGCTAAATGACTTGTTTTAATGTCGTCTAATCTGGCTATCATACTAGCCGGTTGATGTTCTGGGACATGCAATTTTCAATTCTTCCTCTACTTGCTTACACGTAAAGTTAACCTCTTGCATACTGGCATACTAACCAACAGTGAGTGCCATTGTGTGCAACATTTAACTTGGTTACATGCTGTGGTGGGACTGTTTAGATGACTGTTACAAGCGGAGCGTTATTTCAGCACTGTTTTTATGTAGTTGTTTTATCTTTTGAACAACCCCACTTAGCACGAGTACGTTTCATATAATAGTTGGGTACCAATGTTTTGTTTGTCCCCTTAAAGGCCTCTTTCCATTCCCTTTCCCATTGTATAATATAACATTGTCCTATGATCATGCTTTGCCTTCCAATATGTTATACAAGTTTGATAACAGGTATGTAATGACGATAACAGACTGATAGGATATTTCTCTAGAGATTTTATATAATACTTATTTGAAGCTTAGCTATATCCTGAATTAGTAAATTAGAACACTTATGCCACCTGCAGTATATTACTTAGATGCTTATAACCTACGCCCTTAGTTAACAATATACTGGCGAGCATTAGTTTCAGGCACTTATAGTGTAATCTATATGAGCCCCGCGGCAACTGTGTATTAAGCCCTAATCCTTATTATTTGTTAACCCATTTAACTGCTCGCTACCTCTGGGGAGTACAGTATACCACTTATATTGGCATCCATTTCCTATTGCATGTTTGGAAGACTGGTCTCAAGGGTGTTGGATAATTTCATCTCCATGCCACTTCTATATGGTTACCCTAGAAATGTGAAATGTGTTTTTTTTTTGTTTGTTTGTTTGTTTGTTTTTTGCTATAATGTTCTATACTTCAAGGCCAAAAGTGACTAGCGATTCAATTTTCTTGCCTCCATTGTATAGGTATATCATTCCATGGTCCAAGAGTGACCTATTAATTCTAAAAGAGGCTTATATAATCATAAACATGAGGTTATAGCTATTCTTGCCACTTTTTATTTATTATTTCATTTGGAATCTGTATATCACTGATCGTGGACTTTTTATGACTGTGCATTATATTCCAATGTTTATACTTTTCCAGTTTTGGCAATTCTTCCTATACTGTACATGTATTTAATAACCTCAATAAAAATTAAAAATTAAAAAAAAAAACATAAAAAAAAAAAAAGTATAGCAACAAACAAAATAAACCCAGGATAACCACCACATACCTAAATATGTCTGGAAATAAACTCAGGATAACCACCATATACCTACATCTGTCTGAAGAACAGACTATAAGTATAGCAAAATATAATTCTGTCTACAACCTACCGCTCAATTATAAAAGTTAACACGGTGTGGTAATATGTAAATGCAATCCTGTTGATAATGTGAGTAGGCAGGCAGTGGGCAACCCCAGTCTGTATCCTTAATACTCAGTGTTCACCACAGAAATTTTTGCCAGCCGGGTTGTATTATAAAGTAGACAGGTGGGAGCGGTGTAATACTTTCTAATAGTGTGCAATTTTCTGCTATCCAAAGCAAAAATGAATTGCATAATTTAACATAAATTTATTTAATGATAATTTGAGCAATAAACATTGAAACATTTTAATATTAGATAATTCTTTCTTATTATTGGCTAAAATTGTAGCCGGGTGGACAGCAAAATCAGCAGGGTGTCGCACCCATTAAAAAGGGCCGGGGAGAACACTGATACTACAGGCCTCAATAGATTTACCTGATGTAATCATTGATGGCGGGGCTTCTAAAGTTAAACCAAACAGGCTAGTCACTCACAGTCCTGTTTACATATGTTTCGTTAATGCTATTTTTTGGAACTGAGGATTTTTAGTAATCCCTCATATATACAAGGTTACAGTTTAGATATATTAGGTAGTGGAGTGGCTATGGATCACTTAAAATAATCCTGCACCAATACACTTACACTAATAGACACCACAAAAATCATTCCGACCTAGACCGGTCAGTGTCTAGTCATGTACTTCCTATAAAAAGCAATGCCAGTCTTTGTTTATGTTCAGCCCTTTGAGGTGCATTGTGTGAAGTATAAAAATCCACTGGGCTTCCAATTGGAGGAGTTATCTTCCTTGGTCACCACCCTGTTTTAATGAGGGCACATGGTCTATGAAAATAAACTGAAGATCTGATGAAGAATTTCCACATAGACAAATAAATACATTGTTTACCTGCTTAACTGTGTGCGGTTTATATTATGTTGGGAAAACATCTGATGATATTAGAACATTGTATGTCCTATTGTAATATTTTCTTATCTTAATCTGATGTTCTCTTTTGAATAAAAATCACTTACATCATGCTTGGAGGTTTGCTGTTTTTTTGTGGATGTTGGAGATATTAGAACATGTATGGCCAACCATCGATCTGCAGACAGAGCTGCCTTAAAATTAAGCAAAAGTAACCAACCAGTTGCCAGACACTTTTAAGAGTGTGAACAGTCTGTATCAGATCTTTAGTTTATTTTAATAGGCTGCATTTTTTTTTATTTGAGTGGGTACCTCACAGAAAAAAAACCAAGGAGGGCAATCAACTAAAACATCTCTAACTGCAGTTTGAAAATGGTTCAGCAGTGAAAGGGTTAAGCAATTTAAAATTCAAAATAGACTCCAAAGATAATTACATTGTAATTTATGTAGTGCAAAAATTAGTATACACACCATAGACTTTATTTAAAATATATCTTTTTTTTACATTTGTATAAATAATTAAAAGTCCTTTCATCTAAAATACGATATGAATTCTGTTGTACCCTTTAGCTGTACTGAGATACACAGTGCCCAGTCTGATTCATAAAACTGGTTTTATCTGCCACATACACACTGATTAAGTGCACATAATGTGTGTGGGTGAACTAGAGCTTTCCAGCTGCTTCATTTACCAATCACTCGCACAGCAGGCTGCAAAAATGACAAAACATATACCAATCGTTTGCGTAATGCTCACAAAACTTTTCCTATCATAAAGAATTTATTTTATTGGAATATAAAGATATTTTCCACTTCTATTTAAAAATTAATTTCAAATTAAAACAATCCAGCAGGCAAGTTTACATTTTTATAAATCTATAAAAAAAACAAGGGCAAGATTACAAGTGGAGTGCTAAATTATTGCGTGCTCGCAAACGGGCAAATTTGCAATTGTTTGTGCCCAAGCAATAAGGTACAATCAGTTACACTCATATTAATGTCTAATAAAAATTATTCTAAATTAATATTGCACACAAAAGTTATAAGGGCTCAAAGATGTGAGATCTCGGGTGTTAGAAAAAAAAAGCTGGCAAAGGGCTTTAACATAGAGATACATAGATACATGTCTAAAGATGTCTATGAATGTATGTGTGTATATATATATATATATATATATATATATATATATATATATATATATATATATATATGTGTGTATACATATCTATTTATGTATTTATACAGTATGTGTATATATGTATTTACAGACATGTACACATTTAAACACATGAATATATATGTATACATATACAGACATATATCAGTGCATTAGGGCCCTTTGCCGTTAAAGTTACACTCAAGTCAAAATAATCTTTTATGATTCAGATAGAGCAGGCAGTTTTAAGACACCTTTCAATTTAGTTCCATTATCAAATATTGCAGTCTTTTTATACACACACTTTCTAGGGAACGAAATCCGACTGAGCATGTGCACAAGCTCACAGGGTATACGTATACTAGTCTGTGATTAGCTGATGTCTGTCACATGATATAGAGGGCCAGAAAATGAGAGAAAAAATAAATTTGCCAGAATTTTTTTTACTGCTTATTTGAAATTCAGAGTAGGTGTTGTTGCATCGTCTTTTTATTATGCACTTGTTAATTATGTAATTCTAATGTATTGAGTGGTCCTTTAAGTAGATGAAAACATGTAAAAACATATTTATGCAATATTATTTTTTAATAAAGGTTTTAACTATGTATTTACTTTAAATATTTGACATTCCAATGTACTGCACATAGCAGAATTTGTTCTATGTATTTATAAATAGATATTCCTATACATATCTGTATATATCTATACATATATATATATTTATATAATATAATACTATATATATATATATATATATATATATATACACACATATATACAGTATATATATATATATATATATATATATATATACACACACTAGTCCTAAAGCCCGTGTACACAGGCCAGTTTTTGCAGTACAGCGGTCCCACCCCTTGCTCTCTCCCCCCTCTATTTTGCTCTCTCTCTTCCCCCTCTCTTTTGCTCTCTCTCTCTCTTCCCCCTCTCTTTTGCTCTCCCCCTCTCTTTTGCTCACTCCCCCCCTCTTTTGCTTTCTCTCTCTCTCCCCACTCTCCTGCTCTCTCTTCCCCCTCTATTTTGCGCTCTCTCCCCCCTCTCTTTTGCCCTCTCTCTCCCCCCTCTCTTTTGCGCGCTCTCTCCCCCCCTCTCTTTTGCGCGCTCTCTCTCCCCCTCTCTTTTGCGCGCTCTCTCTCCCCCTCTCTTTTGCTCTCTCTCTCTCTCCCCCCTCTCTTTTGTTCTCTCTCTCGCTCCCCCCTCTCTTTTGTTCTCTCTCTCCCCCCCCCCCTCTCTTTTGCTCTCTCTCTCTCTCCCCCTCTCTTTTACTCTCTCTCTCCCCCTCTCTTTTGCTCTCTCTCCCCTTCTCTTTTACGCTCTCTCCCCCCTCTCTTTTGGTCTCTCTCCCCCCTCTCTTTTGGTCTCTCTCTCCCCCCCTCTCTTTTGCTCTCTCTCCCCCTCTCTTTTGCTCTCTCTCTTCCCCTCTCTTTTGCTCTCTCTCTCCCCCTCTCTTTTGCTCTCTCTCTCCCCCTCTCTTTTGCTCTCTCTCTCCCTCTCTTTTGCTCTCTCTCTCCCTCTCTTTTGCGCTCTCTCTCCCTCTCTTTTGCTCTTTCTCCCCCCTTCTCTTTTGCTCTCTCCCCCTCTCTTTTACGCTCTCTCCCCCTCTCTTTTACGCTCTCTCCCCCTCTCTTTTACGCTCTCTCCCCCTCTCTTTTGCACTCTCTCTCTCACCTCTTTTGCCCTCTCTCTCTCTCTCTCTCTCTCTCACCCTCTCTTTTGCTTGCTCTCTCTCCCCCCCTCTCTTTTGGTCTCTCTCCCCCCCTCTCTTTTGGTCTCTTTCTTCCCTCTCTTTTGGTCTCTCTCTCTCCCCATCTCTTTTGCACTCTCTCCCCTCTCTTTTGCTCTCTCTCTCCCCCTTCTCTTTTTCACTCTCTCTCCCCCCTCTCTTTTTCACTCTCTCTCCCCCCTCTCTTTTTCACTCGCTCTCGCCACTCTCTATTTCACTCTCTCTCCCCCATCTTTTGTTCTCTCTCTCTCCCCATCTTTTGTTCTCTCTCTCTCCCTCTCTCTTTTGCTCTCTCTTCCCCTCTTTTTTGCTCTCTCT
Source organism: Bombina bombina (assembly GCF_027579735.1). Lineage (NCBI taxonomy): Eukaryota > Metazoa > Chordata > Amphibia > Anura > Bombinatoridae > Bombina > Bombina bombina. The sequence continues at coordinate 340,020,405 of NC_069505.1, forward strand.
CCCCCCTCTCTTTCTCTCTCTCCCCCCCCTCTCTTTTGCTCTCTCTCTGTCTCCCCCCTCTCTTTTGCTCTCTCTGTCTCCCCCTCTCTTTTGCTCTCTCTCCCCCTTTTGCACTTATCTACATCCTTGCACCCAGGCTGTTGTCGCTAGGAGGGCTGAGCTGGAGTTTTGTTGCTTATATATATATATATATATATATATATATATATATATATATATATATATATATATATATATATATATATATATATATATATATATATACATACACACAGTATAAATATATACACAGAGTATATACATATATATTTGTGCAAAAAAACATCATATATATATATATATATATATAAATAGAAATATATATTTATGAATAAATAGAACATATTCAGTTATGTAAAGAACATTGGAATATGAAAATATTCATATTTTTATGTCGGGTTAGTGCAAATGAGAATATGCAATCGTGTTTGCTTGAGAATGGGGTGTTCCCCCCCACCACTTTTTTCCCTCCATTGACTTAAATGGGTGAACGCGCATGCAATGTTCGGATTTTTGCGATAGTCGGGTTACCGCTAGAGTGAAAACAGTTTACTTGCACCTTGTAATACGAGTACAACCCAACTAGTGCAAAAATCTTAATTCTAGCAGAGTTAGCTAGAATACTGCTGCACTGTAATCTTGCCCAATACGTACAAAATATTAAATATTGTAATATACAATCTAAATCTGCAAACTGCAGGAGATTCACAGGGGTCATTTCACTAAATTAGATATATTTTTATATTATTCTGCTATTCTAATGTAAAGTACAAGAGACTCAGATGCCACAATATGCAAACAAGTAAATACATAAGACCAACAAAAAGACCTCATATCTGACTCCAACAGTCAGGCATCTATGCCAAGCTCGCACATCAGGGCAGATTTTTGTAATACAGAAGAATTTTGCCAAGGGACAGGAGGCCAAAGGTTGTTTAATACACACATTGTCATTAACACAGGCACAACATATTTACACACATTCTATAAAAAGTACTTTTTACTTGTACATATTTACTAGTCTTTTTTTTTTTACTCTGAATTTAGCAACTTGTGCATGTGTGCATTCTGGTCAAAATGTAAATGCACATAGATGAATTACATCTTTGAATGGAAACATATTTGCAATATACATGTATTGGCAAAAATGCTTCTAGTGAAAGTTATCAATGTTTTAGTGTTAAAATTTTTTGCCCGTGCATGTGAAGCATAGCTAGATATTCTTAGTGCACCAGCATTTTATATACTGAAGCTGCTCAGAGCACCAGTAGGGCTTGTATCATGTCAGCAATTAACAAACTGACAGCTAGTTTACAAGTTTTACGTTATGAGTGGAAAAGCATCTGTATGCCTCATAACGCTGCTTTTTTCCCTAACGCCACTATTACTAGTCTTGTCGGTATAGGTGTACCGCACACCTTTTTGGCCGTCACGCCATGCCAGTACGGCACTTTTAAAAAAGTCCTTTTTCAGTGGTACTCCCATAGCGCAGGTAATAACGAGTTTGCCTAGGAGGTCAAAAAGTTAGCGGTACACTCTATATCCACAAGATCCTTACCGCCATCTAGTCAGTAGTTATGAGTTTTACGTTACAAATCTGTAGCATAAAACTCATAACTAAAGTGTTACAAAGTACATTAAACACCCATAAACTACCTATTAACCCCTAAACCGAGGCCCTCCTGCATCACAAACACTAAAATAAAATTATTAACCCCTAATCTGCTGCTCTGGACATCGCCGCCACTAAAAAAAAATGATTAACCCCTATTCCGCCTCTCCCCGACATCGTCGCCACTATAATAAACCTATTAAAGCAGAAACCGCGCCCTCCCACATTGCAAACACTAAAGTAAAATTATTAAACCCTAATCTGCCGTCCCCCCACACTGCTGCTATAATAAACCTATTAACCACTAAACCGCAAGCCCCCCACAATGAAATATACTCTACATAAATATATTAACCCCTAATCCTAACATAACCCTAACCCTGTCTATCCATAACCCTAACGTAACCCTAAGCCTAACACCCCCTAACTTAAATATAATTAAAATAAATCTAAATAAACCTTACAATTATTAACTAACGGCTAGATTACGAGTCTTGCATTTGGGTTAAAAAGCAGCGTTGAGAGATCCCAACGCTGCTTTTTAACGCCCTCTGGTATTACGAGTCTGGCAGGTACAGGTGTACCGCTCACTTTACCGCCATTTTAGCCAGAGCTGGAAATCTCAGTTTATTAACGGCCCAGTACTTCAGGGGTTTGTCTGAACGCAGTACAGTGATCTCTCCTGCAATAATACAAATAAGAGCAATTTGTATTGGCAGAACAGTAGTAAACAATTTTTAGTTTAGTCTCCACTCCAGCTTTAAATGAAATGGGAACATACAGTTTGAAAAAAACACCACAAGATAGCATATGGGTAGTAAGTGGAGGTATCAGTTTAAGTATTGGTGCATTTGCACGAGTACAAGTACTCATGCAAGTACTTGGTATCGGTACCGATACTGATACTAGTATCGGTGCAACCCTAGTTTTAACTATGTATTTACTTTAAATATTTGACATTCCAATGTACTGCACATAGAAGAATTTGTTCTATGTATTTATAAATAGATATTCCTATACATATCTGTGTATATCTATACATATATATATATATATTTATATAATATAATCATATATATATATATATATATATATATATATATATATATATATATATATATATACACACACATACACAGTATATATATATATATATATATATATATATATATATATATATATATATATATACTAGTCCTAAAGCCCGTGTACACAGGCCAGTTTTTGCATTACAGCGGTCCCACCCCTTGCTCTCTCCCCCCCTCTATTTTGCTCTCTCTCTTCCCCCCTCTTTTGCTCTCTCTCTCTCTCCCCCCTCTCTTTTGCTCTCCCCCTCTCTTTTGCTTTCTTTCTTTCTCTCTCCCCACTCTCTTGCTCTCTCTCTCAACCCTCTCTCTTGCTCTCTCTGCCACCTCTCTTTTGCTTTCTCTCTTCCCCCCTCTCTTTTGCTCTCTCTCCCTCCTCTCTTTTGCTCTCTCTCCCCCTCTCTTTTGCTCTCTCTCTCTCCCCCTCTCTTTTGCTCTCTCTCTCTCCCCCTCTCTTTTGCTCTCTCTCTCTCCCCCTCTCTTTTGCTCTCTCTCTCTCCCCCTCTCATTTGCTCTCTCTCCCCCTCTCTTTTGCTCTCTCTCCCCCTCTCTTTTGCTCTCTCTATCTCCCCCTCTGTTTTGCTCTCTCTCTCTCCCCCTCTCTTTTGCTCTCTCTCTCTCCCCCTCTCTTTTGCTCTCTCTCTCTCCCCCTCTCTTTTGCTCTCTCTCTCTCCCCCTCTCTTTTGCTCTCTCTCTCTCCCCCTCTCTTTTGCTCTCTCTCTCTCCCCCTCTCTTTTTCTCCCCTATGCATTTATAAATAGATATTCCTATACATATCTGTGTATATCTATACATATATATATATATATATATATATATATATATATTTATATAATATAATCATCTATATATATATATATATATATATATATATATATATATATATATATATATATATATATATATATATATATATATCTACACACATATACAGTGTATATATATATATATATATATATATATATAAATATATATACACTAGTCCTAAAGCCCGTGTACACAGGCCAGTTTTTGCATTACAGCGGTCACACCCCTTGCTCTCCCCCCCCCTCTCTTTTGCTCTCTCCCCCCCTCTCTTTTGCTCTCCCCCTCTCTTTTGCTCACCCCCCCCCCTCTTTTGCTTTCTTTCTTTCTCTCTAGAAGAATTTGTTCTATGTATTTATAAATAGATATTCCTATACATATCTGTGTATATCTATACATATATATATATTTATATAATATAATAATCTATATATATATATATATATATATATATATATATATATATATATATATATTCGGTAATGTGCGAATGAGGGGCCCCCACTTAGTCATGAAGGATTTTACTCTTTTAACCATGTCCCCCAACCCGTTTGACTGCTCGATAAAAATCTGTCTTAACAATGTCTGTTTAAGTTGTGTCACAGTAGGTGGGTTACGCTTGAGCCAGTTTTGGAAGATCAGGTGTCTTGCCATTAGTACAATGTTATGTGTGAATAGTTTAGTATTTTTTGGCAGTCCCTTGAGATCTAATAACACCACATTCCGAAACGTCAAGTCACAACTGGGAATCTGTGCCGCTATATTTGCCCAATATGCTGCCATCTTCCAGAACCGAACTATCCTAGGACAACTCCACAGCATATGTCTAATGTCTGCATCAAATAAACCACACTTTGGACATTTATTATCTCTTTCTGTTTTCCATTTCTGAAACTTTCTAGGAGTAACATAACTATCGTGTAGCAGTTTAAAATGTGATTCTCTCATCTCCGAAGACAGGGTGGCCAACTTGACCCTGCTGATGCTCTTTTCAATCTCCTCCCCTGTCACAACCTCTTATAGCATTTTGCTCCATACTTCAGCTATTTTATTTTTGCATGTCAGATTTGTCAGTCTAGTCATTTTATACAATGGTGAGATGGATGTGATACCCTGTGATGCCAATTCAAATACTACTGTAGGATTAGTGTCTGATCAGTGGTTCCCACCTCTCTATGAAGTTTATCAAAGTAATGCCTGGCCTGTAGGTAAGCATAATGATGGGTCCTAGGTAGCCCAAATGTGTCTCTCAGACTGTCAAAAGTCTACATGTGTTTTCCCCCTGCAATCTCCGTTTGGCCTATTGTGCGTAGTCCCTGTCTCCTCCACTGGAAAAAGGGTTTGGATGTAATACCTGCCGGGAACTCAGGATTCCCACACCATGGTAAGTATGCTATTATCCTATGATCGCCTCCCAGCCTTCTGCAGGCTAGTCTCCAGGCTCTCACAGGCTGGGTCAAAAGGTCAAGTTCACCTAGGCATTTGGTCACTTGTGTCTGTGTCATATGGGGAATCATTTCCAATGCCCATGGCTTAACCAGCGCACCCTCTTGTTTGAGGTCAGTGAATTTTCCCTGTCCCGTCATCCAATCTATGACAAATTTACACTGAGCTGCCCAGATATATAGCTCAAAGTTAGGCAGTGCTAGCCCTCCCATCTCCCACGAAGCAGTGAGTTTAGTATAGCTAACCCTATGTTTTTTGTTATTCCAAATAAATCGGAGAACCATTCCCATGATATACTTAAGATCTGATTTCCTAAGTATTGCTGGTACTGTCTGGAAGAAATAAACCAGTTTTGGAAAGTAGATCATTTTTATAAGGCCAATCCTGCCCAACAAAGACAATGGCAGATGAGCCAATCCCTCAATTAGATTATCTAGTTTTTTAATTAGGGGATTGTAATTAATTGAGTACCATTTGCGTGGGTCTATGTGGAGTGTACTACCTAAGTATTTAAAATTCCCTTCCACTGTCCTAAAGTCATAACCTGGGATTCATCTATCTCCTTTTGATAATAGCCAAATCAGTTCAGTTTTGTCTGGGTTAATTTTATATCCAGAGACTAGGCCGAATTCACAAATTATTTCCATCAACTTTGGTACATTTCTGTGGGGGTCTTGAATATATAGTGCCATGTCATCTGCAAACAATGAGACATGCAGAGCAGTCTCACCGATGTGCATCCCCTCCAGTGTCTGTCGAAATGTCACCGCCAAAGGCTCTATAGCTATGTCAAATAGAAGGGGGGAGAGGGGGCAACCCTGTCTCGTTCCTCTATGAAGTGTGAAAGGTAAAGTAGCTGACCCATTGATTAGAAGGGATGCCTGTGGGGTTTTATATAGGTTCGCTACGGCCCCTACAAACACGCCCCTAAATCCTATCTTGTCTAGTGTAATAAATAGATGTTTCCACAAGACCTTATCAAAGGCCTTTTCTGCGTCTAATAATAAAAGTGCCGCTTCTACGTGTTCTGTCTTATTTGTTTTGTCTTGCGCTATCTTCCAGTAGTGTTGGATAACTATCTGAACTCTTCTAATGTTGAGTACCGATGATCTCCCCTTAACAAAGCCCGTTTGGTCATCATGTATTACCGATGGCAGGACATTCGCCAATCTGTTTGCGAGATTTTTAGTTAGGATCTTATAGTCTTGGTTGAGTAGGGATATAGGGCGATATGATTGTGCCAGGAGGGGGTCCCGTCCCTCTTTTGGAATGATACTTATATTAGCCTCGGCAAATCTAGGGGATAATATAACCGTTTCATTCAATATACCATTAAATAGTCTTGTCAGGGCCGGGCCTATATCTGATCCCATTATTTTATAAAATTCTGCCGGCAAACCATCTGGGCCTGGAGTTTTTCCTAATGCTAGATCTTTGATCGTGGCTAGTATTTCGTCGGGGGTAATGGGTCGGTTGAGATTGTCCAATTGGGTCTGGTCTATTGATAGTAGTCTCACTTGTTCCCAAAATACCTCTCTGTCTCTAGATTGTACTTGTTGAGCTGAGTATAGGTCTTTGTAGAAGTCAGTGAATGTCTTCTGGATGTCTGCTTCCGTGTTTAGAACTGTCTTTTCCCGTTTTATTGCTAAGATGGCGTTCTTTTTCCTGGTCAATTTCGTAATTCTAGCTAATAGTCTTCCCGTTTTACTCCCAAACCTATAATGTTTAGCCGTTATTCTCGCTTGGGCATTATTAGCTTGTTGGATGATATAGTTATCCCTCGTATGTTTGACTTCCCTGTATCTAAGCCTGGTAATGTTATTGGGATTTCTTAGGTATTTGTTTCTGGCATTCAGAATCTGCGCTAATAGGAGCTCTGATTTGGCTTTGTTTCGTTTTTTAATGTTCGCATCGTAAGTGGATATAGCTCCCCGTAGAACAGCCTTTGCTGCTTCCCAAAATAGAAGCGGGTTGCTGGTGTGTGCATCATTGATTTCTACATATGCGAACCATTCCCCTAATATGTGCCTGTAAAAGTTAGGATCTTTGTATAGATATGTTGGGAATATCCATTTGTTAGATTTCCCTAGTGGTTGTCCTATTTGGATTTTAACCGTTTGTGGAAACTAAGAAATAGTCTAGTCTGGACAATGTATCCTTTGCCACTGACATGCATGTGTAATCTTTCTGCTCTGGATGTGTGTCTCTCCAAACATCTTGTAGATTTAACGATTTCCTAAATGTGCGGATCACTAAGGATTCTTTCTTAGAGCTCTTGAAACTTTGGGTCGTAACAGCTTTCCTATCTGGGTTGTAAATCCTGTCTGCAGGGACCTGAGGTGCAATATTATAATCCCCTCCAATAACAATAGGCAGTGTAGTAAACTGTATTATCTCAGCCTGTAATTTTCTCCAGAAGAGATGTTTCTGGTTCTGTGGGCCATATACTCCCACCAGTGTGAATGGGAGTCCTTGAACCTCTAATTGAGTCATGACAAATCTCCCTTCTTGATCTGCTAGTGTTTTGGTAATAATGAATGTCAAGTTTTTTCTAAACAGAATTGCCACTCCCCTGGCTCTCTTTTGTTCAAATGGTGTATATATAACTTCTCCCTCCCAACTCTGCTTCAATTTCTGGTGCTCAAGTCTCGACAAGTGTGTCTCTTCTAAAATAGCTATATCAACTCTTTTAGAGCCCAAGTAGCGCAAAATTGATCTACGCTTTTGTGGTGACGTTATGCCTCCTGCCTCCTACATTCCAACTTATAATATGTAAGTTATGTATCGTCATAGTGTAGTGTCATGAGTGCGTTGTGAAGTAATAGAGTGTCTTACGTTTGAGTGCAGTAGAAGTGGAGCAGTGTGGCAACACCATGATTTTTGCAGAAGGAGACCATCGATAGCTGTAAGGCTAAGGGCATGTTCCTGAATCAGTGGATCCCTGGGAGGTAGGAGAGCATCACGCTTGCTAACTAAGGAAAAAAATCAATGAAAAAAGTGGAAAACAAGTCAACAAACGGAACTTAACAATTAAAACAGATTTAATACTTTCATTCATGTTAACTCTCTCGTAGCCGGGTCAGCTACTTATTGAACTATCTCTATAGTATCTTGCACCTTACCTCCTAAACTTAGAGTTTATCTTCTAGTATTTCTTCTCCCCTTTTCTAACTTGATTCCCCATTTAACGTCCCGTAAGCCGGCTAATGGGACTACGATATGTGTGCCCCATTGAGAAATCCCCTTTTATCGACTAGTTGGGCCAATTACCTCAGGTTGGACTGACTCATCCTGTAGTAACTGGGGGTCATAAATGCTCTCAGCTAGGGGAACCAGCTCCTTCCGGATTCGTTAAGTCATCCGGTGATGACCTGAAGCCCTAAGTATCCGCAAGATATATGTTAATTTCTAGACAATACCCTTGTAGTGTAAATAAGTGACATAAAAGGAACATAGCAACAAAAAGCAAACGATTCTGAACAGTAATATCATAACTCAATGCAAGTTTGAGTACTAAAGATTCTTCTTCTCAGTGGGATTAACTTGGATCAGTCTATTGCCATGATCTCCGCCATGTGATTATTTAAAGTTTGTGGGATATTCCCCAGGCCTATCTGTTACCCGTTTCTTTCTCTAGATTGGCAATAATTACAGTTAGCGTTACCAGATCCTTGAGTGTAGAGGCAATTCTTTCAAGTGTCTTTATTCGCCGACTCCTGTTCCAGTCTCAGAAATTTCTGAAGATGTCTAGTATCGTCAAAAAACTTAGTACCCTGTTGAGTTTGGAGTTTGAGTCTTGCCGGAAACAGCAAGGATACAGAGCGCCCGGCCTCCATCAATGATTTGCAGTAAGGCGAAAACTTTCTTTGCCTCTGAGATATTTCTGCCGAGTAGTCCTGAAAAATAAGGATCTTTTTACCTTCATACATTAGGGGGGAGCACTGCCAGTATGCTCTCAGTAGTAGAAATTTATCCTTGAAATTAAGGTAGCGAATCATAACCTGACGGGGGTCCTTTTGGATTTTTCGGATCTTGAGTGATGTTACCCACCCTATGGGCCCGTTCAGCTACACACTGTATATCCTCCGATCTCAATTTCAATAGAGTAGGTAAAGTCTTCTCTGCTAACTCCAGTAGGTCCGTGTTTAGCACAGATTCTGGTAGCCCAACAATGCAGAGGTTGTTTTGCTGTGAGCGATTTTCAAGGTAATCAATTTTATCAATTAACAACTTGTTCTGAGCTTCTAATGCTGTGACCTTATTGGAATTTTCTCTTTGTCTGACTTCCCCATCCCCTACTATTTGCTCAATGTGTTGGAGCAGGGATGAAAAGGATTTGAATTCTGATGATAAAGAGTCCATCCCTGTCTGCAGTTGTTCAATTTTGGGTAAAAAAAAGAGCTGAGATCTGGGAAACTATAGGTTGAGTCTCTTGTATAACATCATCTGCAGTTTCTGCCACCATGTTGTCAGCAGCATGCACTTCCACCACAGCTTTAGCTCTCTTTTCCTGATGCTTTTGCCTATTAGACATTGTGCCTGTGGCTTTAACAAAGCTTGTGTTACTAAAAGAGGCCAGATCGATTGTTAGTGCATGCAGAAATACTTTTCTGCATGCACTAACAATCGATCTGGCCTCTTTTAGCAGATAAGATGTGGGTAAAGGGTACTGTCTGTTCTGATACAAAGGGAAGAATAAAAAGGAGAAACCCCTGTGCTGTGGAGATCTTAACGCTTGTGTCCCTCTATGATTGATGAGAAAGGTAGATCTGCTGCGATTTGCGGAGGATCTGGTGCATTACAAGGGGTTCTACTCCATTTCTAATGCCTTTTTACTCCTCTTAGACCCTGTAGGACCACCAGCCAGTGTCCACATATTAACTGTCACACCCCCTCTGTAGCTTTAAAAACGTGAGCAGATGCTTTATAGAGGCTTCCAGACGTTAATACTATTCCACCTCCAAATTGGAAGGCCTTTGCCTGTAATCTCCTGGCCTTTATTATTTGTAGTGGCTTAGGTTATTTGTAGTTGCTTAGGTGACAGGGGATTATGTCTTGTTAGGTTTTCTGCGTTCAAACTGGATATCTGCCCACCACGTGGCTGTCAGCAAGCTGCCTTTTATAAAGAGAATATACTATTCTCTCTGGACCCGCTACTGGGCTGCTGCTGAAGTGTGGATGAATGTTAGGGGCCTGTCATTCGTCTCGGCCTGTTCCCGAGGTATGTGTGTACTTGCAAACTTACAGCTCTCCTTTCTCAATGGCACCAAGATGGCGGCTCTCCGCCGCTCAATCGCAGAGTCTTTGAGTCTCGGTTCCTTCCGTTTTCTATGCAGTGCTCCCTATAGGTTAAGGGTTGTCGGAGATCTACGGGGAACCTTAAGATTGCGATGGTCTGTTGCTTGTTCCGCTGCAGCTGCGGCTTTTCGCAATCTCCTCCGTCAGTTTGTCGATCCGGTGGGGGAGCCGTTGGCGTATCCTATCTTTTTAATGGGATATGCCTAACACCAGTATTACGAGTCTTGGAGAAAGTGAGTGGTACACCCTCTCTTGTCAAGACTCCTACCGCAATTAAAAGTCAGTAGCTAAGAGTTTTATGGGCTAACGCCGTAACATAAAACTCTTAACTAAAGTGATAAAAAGTACACTAACACGGGGGCCTGTCTAGGCAGCGGCCATGTTAGGTCGCAATATCTGTGGCTCTGAGTTGGATTTTCCTAACCCGCCGGTTATTGAGCCCATTTTGCAACTTAGACTAAAAACATTGGTAAATATAAACAGCCCACATACTGTGGATTCAAACGATATCAAATTAGCAGAGTTTTATGAAAACTAGACCCAGATCTGGACCGCTAGAACCTGGGGCAGCAGCCTCACCACAAGGAATCAGCACCCCTCGCACATGGGGTATAGCAGTTGTGTTCAAACTGCCTTTTCTACTTAAAACCACTTTAGAATTTTAAATAAGGCACCTGAAAAGACTGTATCGATCTGAGGGAGAGGAGGATTGACAGTTATGGAGGCCATCAAGATCAAAATGTTAGGAGATATTGAGAGCCTGCTTCTTGATCAATTTGACCGCATGGAGAAACACCTACTTGGCGTGCTCCTTATTGATCAGGCCCACGACAGAAATCAGAGATCTCTGGATCCAGACAGATCGGGCGTAGCCAGCCTAGTGGAGGTAAATCTACAAGAGAGAGGAAAGAAATAGGATGTGACAATACCTGATCTGACAGTCTACGGCAGTGCGCTCTATATGGCGGACCCTGGTGCAATGGCGGAGCAGGGAGAGAGAGAGAAGGTAGATGCTGGAGCAATCTGCTCAAGTGAAAAGAGTGACCTGTTGATAGATCTTCAACTTACGCCTATGTCTGTTAAGAGAGTCATGCGGGAGAAGATACGGTCGCGTCTTACAAATCTTCACCTCACCCGGAACACGAGCGGGAAGGCCGCCCAGCCGATGCATGCTGCATATACAGCTCCAAGCCGCTCATTAAAACCCCTACTTACTTGGTCAGGGACGGTTAGATCAGACACCAATTGATTGATCAATTGATGCTCCTCCGAGAGACGCAAATAACTCTGCTCAGCTGGAAGTTAGAGCTATGGATGCTTGGAGGTCAGGAGTGCCGACACCCTGTATTGCTGGGAGACTTGCCGAAACTCGGAGTTGGTTGACAGTATGATCCAGGTCTAGGTCTCCCCTGGGCTATTATGCTAGAGCTGAGACATTCTTATTTTATACAGCTATAACTGCCTTAAAAAGTATTAAACCGGGGTTTAGGTGACGTTTATTTAAAATATGTAATCTTACACTATTCCTAAACCTTTAGTTTTCATTCGGATTCCATATTTTTTAATAGCATCTGTATGAGAAGTTCATGTTTGTTGTCTTAATTATCTCTGTCACGATGTTGTAAACTGGAATACCTATATGTTAGACAGCATTGATACATGTAGGAGAGGTAGCTAGAATCTTCAAATATATATCCCTGCCTTATGTCTAACCTTCTGGTTTTCATACCGTCTCCCTATTTTTCCAAGTCAAGGAGCTAAGAGGTAAATGTTAAAGGTATCAGAAATATTTGTTGTGATCCTTAAATGTTTAGGTTTTACTGCCTCCATACTATAGCCAACTATATACCAAATCTTAGGCTAGTTCCAGAGGCAGATAAGGTCCAATAACTATAGGGATCCATGATTGCCGTACTAGGAGACATTCTAGATCACTACCACTTTAGGCATAGAAATCACCTAATAATTAACATGTTCCTATCACATTTCCTTACTTAGGACTTTATGCTAGCTAAGCCTCTAAGAAGAGTGGTCTAGTCCTGTACATTACATTGTGATTCAACATCACAGAAACTAAGCATACTGATTAATAGGCAGTCTCCATCCTCAATAATCTCCACCTCTATTTCTATATGTCTTGTCTAGGGGTCCAAATAAGACTAGCAAACATGCCTCCCATACATCTCAACCTGGTGCTGAAAATATATGTAGCCATGTTCTCCTACCAAATTATTACAATGGATGGTGAATTCAGTTATGTACACTCATCATTATATTGTTTAAGGTTTAAAAATCACAAGAGTAGTCTCACACTGTCCTAGATAGGCCTCTGTAGCGTTGTGTTTCTGATAGTCCTAGGGGGTCCAAGAGTGGCCTCATGCGCCTTGTGGAGGGCTTAAAGTACAACAGGCTAGTTATGTGTTTTGTTATATTACATATTGTCAGTTCTATGAGTTTTATCTATGTTATTTAATGTCTGTCAATGATGTGTCCAGAAACAATTATCTATGTATAGAATTTACTGACGCATTTGGTTTGTAAGCCTTACCTTTAACCTCAATAAAAATGTATTTAAAAAAAAGTACACTAACACCCATAAACTACCTATTAACTCCTAAACCGAGCCCCCCCCCCCCCCACATCGCAAACAGTTAAAGTTTTTAACCCCTAATCTGCCGACCGGACATCGACGCCACTTTAATAAATATATTAACCCCTAAACTGCCGCACTCCCGCATCGCAAACACTAGTTCAATTGTATTAACCCCTAATCCGCCGTCCCTAACATTGCAGACACCTACCTACATTTATTAACCCCTAATCTGCCGCCCCCAACGTCGCCGCCACTATATTAAATGTATTAACCCCTAAACCTAAGTCTAACCCTAACACCCCCTAACTTAAATATAATTTAAATAAAAAGAAATAAAATTACTACAATTAAATAAATTATTCCTATTTTAAACTAAATACTTACCTATAAAATAAACCCTAAGCTTGCTACAATATAACTAATAGTTACATTGTATCTAGCTTAGGGTTTATTTTTATTTTACAGGCAAGTTTGTATTTATTTTAACTAGGTAGAATAGTTACTAAATAGTTATTAACTATTTAATAACTACCTAGCTCAAATAAATACAAATTGACCTGTAAAATAAAACCTAACCTAAGTTACAATAACATCTAACACTACACTACAATTAAATAAATTAACTACATTAAATACAATTAAATAAATTAAATTAAATTAGCTAAATTACAAAAAATAAATTTTAAACTAATTACACCTAATCTAATAGCCCTATCAAAATAAAAAAAGCCCCCCCAAAATAAACCCCCCCCTTCAATTACACCTAACACTACACTATAATTATATAAATTACCTAAACTAACTACAATTAATTACAATTAAATTAAACTAAAGTACGAAAAAAACCAAACACTGAATTAAAAAATAATAAAATAATTACAAGAATTTTCCTATTTAAAACTAAATACTTACCTATAAAATAAACCCTAAGCTAGCTACAATATAACTAATAGTTACATTGTATCTAGCTTAGGGTTTATTTTTATTTTACAGGCAAGTTTGTATTTATTTTAACTATTCTACCTAGTTAAAATAAATACAAACGTGCCTGTAAAATAAAAATAAACCCTAAAATAGATACAATGTAACTATTAGTTATATTGTAGCTAGCTTAGGGTTTATTTTATAGGTAAGTATTTATTTTTAAATAGCAATAATTTAGTTAATTATAGTAATTTTATTTAGATTTATTTAAATTATATTTAAGTTAGGGGGTGTTAGGGTTAACTTAGATTTAGGGGTTAATACATTTAATATAGTGGCAGCAACGTTGGGGCGGCAGATTAGGGGTTAATAAGTGTAGGTAGGTTGCAGCGACATTGGGGGCGGGAGATTACGGGTTAATAAATATAATGTAGGTGTCGGCGATGTTGGGGGCAGCAGATTAGGGGTTAATAAGAATAATGTAGGTGTCGGCGATGTTGGGGGCAGCAGATTAGGGGTTAATAAATATAATGTAGGTGGCGGTGGTGTCTGGAGCGGCAGATGAGTGGTTAATTAGTATGATGTAGGTGGCGATGTCGGGGCGGAAGATTAGGGGTTAATAAGTGTAAGATTAGGGGTGTTTAGACTCAGGGTTCATGTTAGGGTGTTAGGTGTAAAAATAACTTTTATTTCCCCATAGGAATCAATGGGGCTGCGTTACGGAGCTTTACGCTGCTTTTTGGCAGGTGCTAGACATTTTCTTAGCCGGCTCTCCCCATTGATGTCTATGGGGAAATCGTGCACAAGCACGTACGACCATCTCACCGCTCACTTCTTGCCTTTTAACGCCGGGTTTATAAAAACCCGTAATACCAGCGCTGCAGATAAGTGAGCGGTGATAAGAAACTGCACGTTAGCACTGTACAGCTCATAACGCAAAACTCGTAATCTGGCCGTTAGATTGCACTCGTGTGGTTGCATTTTTTTTCAATTTGCAATATGAGCAAAAGTTAACACGGGTGTGATATAATCTAGCCCTAAATACATTTTATAAGCATACTATTAAAGTTATTCCCCGCCCCCATTGGGTGCCTCCATTTTGAAATCTAACTTTCACTGCATTTCAGTGTACATTTCTATTACTGCAGCAACTTTCCTTTAGATACCTGCAGTGTAACCTAGGTTACAAAATGGCGCCCCCTATCATTAGAGGGAGGAGTAGGAAATATAGTGTTTAATGTTACAAATGTGCTCTATATTAATAACACATAGGTTACAGTGCAATCGCAATATTATTAGTATAACTCATTCAGAACAGTGCAAACTTATAATAAAACTAGAAAGTCAGAGCTATTGTTTTCTAATAAATATTAATATCACAAACACAAAATCCAGGATTTTTAAAATCATGACAAGACTTAGAGGTAGATTTATCATAGTGTGAGCGGACATGATACAATGTAGCATATCATGTCCACTGCACATCGATAAATGCCAAAAGCATACGCTGTCGACATTTATCATTGCTTGTGAACTGCTGGTGCAATGCTGCCACCTGCAGATTCGCGGCCAGATTTGCCACTAGCTGGGGGTGTCAATCAACCCGATCATATTCAATCTGGTGGATTTCTGTTCGCGACCTCAGAGCAGGCGGACAAGTTATGGAGCAGCAGTCTTTAGACCGCTGCTTCATAATTTCGTTTTTCCGCGAGCCTATCATCAGGGCCTAAAAGAGAAACTGGGATATAATAAGTGAATGAGGGACAATAAGATCGAGCTCTCAGTTCAGGACTACCTTACAAATGAGAGAATGGTTAGAAGGCATGATAGATATACCTAGTGAGTCCTGGCACTTCAATTAAAAGGAGCATGAAAACATATGTTGTATATATTCATAGTATTCATCTGCAATTAGGTACTGCACAGTAAAACATCCACATACAAAATACACATTTTAAAAACATATAGTACTGCCATGCCATTTTGTTAGCCAAATTTGTTTTGCATTACAGAAACCTACCAGTTGTAAGTATTATTGAATATGTTTATCTTATTCTTTTTGCTGTGGTCCAGTTAAGGGCAGATGTAGATGAGCTCCTGAACCAATCGAACAATTCTGTATAGCACGTTGCAGGGCCAAGGTTCTCGATCATGCATTATACACTTAGGAATATATCTATTTAAAGAGTAAGATAAAGAGTATTAGGTAAAGTAGTAAGTACCTTGATTGATGTCTGGAAGTAAATCTGCAGGAGATGCTTTCTTTAGCAGGGACAGACTGTAGCAAGCTCTAAGGCATCTGTCACAACTGCCAGATGTGGAGATGCAGCAAAGGGTATAATCCGCAGACAAGCCAAAGTTTGTTAAAGTCAATCTGGTGTCACAGCAAAAGGGCAAAACAATAGAGTAGTCCAGCACAGAGTCAGGGGTCTTTAACCAGATAATCAGTCCAACCAGTAAGGATCAGATATGGGTTAGGCAAGGTGCTTATGTCAGGTGGCATTCTAGGGTCAACATCAGGAGGACAGGTCTGGCACAAGAACACTAACTCTTCCATGAATGCACTGAATGGGAGATAGAGATGACATTTTAACACCTCCTATTCAGACTTAGCACCAAATATACTGCAGGGGTCACTCCCGATAAGAGATACATAAAAAGTGCTATCCTTGCTCGCTTGCAAACAAATTCTCAAAAGAAAGAACAGATAGCACACAGCATTTTCAGCCTTGCTAAGCCAAAGGCTTCTTAGCACAGGCCCAAATCTTCACTACCACAGTTCCTTTATAAATAGGGCATCCACCAGCCCTGCTACACCTAATAGAGTGCTCTCCAGGTACGTGTAGCGCACATAAGGGCCTAACAGAGCCCCTCCTAAAGCATGGAGTCAGGGAATGAGCAGGACCAGGATGAGATGGATGCAGCAGATGAAATTGATGTAGAAGATAGAAAGCATGCACATTAGCAGTTGGCTATCATGAATTATCTTCTAGACCATAAACCTTCAATTTAATTAGATATTTAAGATGTTCATGATAAATGCAAAAGTCCAAGATCTTTTCTATTTCAAATTCCTCAATACCAGCCACAAAAAATGGAGGAGATTGATAGCAATGAGGAAAGCGATTGTCGCAAGATTTCTTGACTTGAGACACACAAAAAGACTGCATGAATCCTATAATTCGTAGGAAGCTCTAATTGAACAGCCACAGGACTAATGAACATAATAATCCAACATGGACTGACAAAACGAGGATTCAACTTTCTTGAAGGACAGAACAACCTCAAATTAAGCATAGACAATCAAATCAGATCACCCCAAACAAAAGGAGGAACAGTAGAATGTGACCTATCAAAGACTTTTGTTCTCAAAAAAGACAACCATTGATTCAAATATGGAACAGGTGACAAAGCAGTTAGCTCCAAAAAGACTGCAAGATGAAACCCATTATTGGAAAAAAAGGCATGTTTATGGATTGATAGATATGATTGATAGATATGATTGTTATATGCAAATTCTGCCTTTGGAAGCAAAACAAGCCAATTGTCTTGAAGATTTGAGTAAAAACAGCTCAAATAGTTCTCCAGGGTCTGATTGATTCTCTCCATCTGACCATTCATCTGAGGATAATAACCAGCGGGCAGAGATCTTGAGATGTATAAACAGGAACAAAAATGCTTCCAAAACAGGAATGTAAACCGAGAGCCTCTGTCTGATAAAACATTCTGAAGTAAACCATGCAGTCTGAAAATCTCCTTCACAAACAGAGTAGCAGACACAAACCTGCAGTAGGAATAAAATGTGCCATCTTAGGGCTTGTTTCCATTGAGTTGGTAAAAATGGAGCCATAAGCTACCAAAGTTGCCGACAGCTAAAAGTA
Organism: Bombina bombina; assembly: GCF_027579735.1. NCBI lineage: Eukaryota > Metazoa > Chordata > Amphibia > Anura > Bombinatoridae > Bombina > Bombina bombina. The sequence goes on from NC_069505.1 coordinate 340,038,087, forward strand.
TTTTACTGCTCCATTTTAGTACCAGGTTTACACTGAAATATTTTGCACTGTGCGTGCAGGGTGCCTTTTCATGTATGTGTAAGTTAACATTGTGTTAACGCTTCCATCTGATGTTGGATTTCTCGAAAATTGCCCAACAACAAGTTTGTTGCTATGGTAACCTGACCTTACAGTATAAAAGTTATGTTTATGCTTATGCCTGCACTCTTTACCTGTGATCACCTCTAGAGAGAAAGACATAGGAGTTATGTAGGTCACAAAATAAAGATACATTTATGAATTTATGAAAAAATCTTTTATTAAAGGAAAAGCATTTTTTTGGTTTTATTAAATATTTAAATTCATTTACATATGTTATATTTATCACTACCCTAGCCTAAATCATCTGTTCCTTGTTCTTAGATTTGGATCAATAAGTGATCACAAATTTGAATCTGGTAAAAAAAACAATGCCCAATGAGCTTATGTGGGACAGAGACATTTTGCTACTGAAAGATATTGCAGATTACGGTGATCTGTAAAGATGGTAAGAGCCCCCCACAACAAATGCCTCCAATCTTCTAGAGCACTCTTGATGACCAATAGTTCTCTATCACCAAATGTTGAGAAAAGAAAGCAACAGAATGCATTTTTTTTTTTTCTCTAATATTTTTATTGAGGGAAAAGTGTTGGCAAACAAGTTAAACAATTGAGCATTGTACAGTCATCTTCAGAAATTGACAGTAACAAGGTATCATATACAATTTACATTATAGGCTGCATAAACCAAGGTTAATAACAACAATTGTACTATTGAAAGACATAATATGCAAGTGCCAATGATCGTTAAAAGTAGGAGGCCACTCTTGGACCTCAACCCACGAAAAGGGAGAATTAACATTTGTAGAAGGCTGCCTAGAATAGAAGTGATCACTCAGGGATCCCTTAATATTCACCTCAGATTTTACATTTTTATAATGTTACAACTGGTGACTAATAATGTAGTAAAACTATTTTTGCGATTTATAAACAGTATAGTATGTTGCGTTGCAAAATATTTTACTATAGTAGGATGCGGCATAGGAAAGATAAGCCGCATGAGTAGCCCTCCTAAATAAGGAGGTACATTATTGGGGGGGGGGGAGAGGAGGTAGGTTGGAATATAGTAAATGGTATGTATAGCTAAGGAGACTTTTGAATTATAGAATAACCATACCCGCCTAGTAAGGTTTTATTGAAACAGCTTATTCCATAATGTCCTGGAATACTCATAAGACTAAGCTAAGGAACATTACTCAGTATACTAGTATATTTAATGTCTAGAAGCTGTGAAGTGCAGACTAGATTATATAAAATACATGAAATAAATAAATTTAAATAAAAATAAGTGAGAGAAAGAATGCCACTGTAGGACACAAAGCTTAACACTGCATGCACAGTGGCACTGAATCACCACCTCTTTGGTGCATGTGAACTAAATAAACCAGACCTCAAAAAAAGACCATGATATATTAGAAGGTGTCTACACACTAAACTTGGGTAGATGTTGGTAATAACACTAGCTAGAAAGTGGGCGGGGTAAGCAAGGTGCAGGCCGTAGTCCTCAACGTAATTAATCTGCAATTGTTACTGAGAGATAGGGTATTAGATAAAGAAAGTGGATTTGAACCCAGATAGAGATAAATCAATGTGAAAGTGATTAAACCATTAAAAATTTCCCCTTCAGAACAAGGCTGCCATATCCCCTGGACGTGGGCCCCCCATCCAGGAGCAGACAATTCATAAATGGATAGAACCAAGGGAGGGGAGATTATGAATGCATATGTTTTGATGCAGTTTGGGTTTAAAGTATGTATATAACCCCTTAACTCAGGCGTCTAAGCCTGTAAGGGGAAGGCAGCTTTAGAACAAACAGTGATCCCCATAGCTAATTGAAGGAACTACCTGCGCATTAAAAGGTTGACACCAAATTATAAGACCCAGGAGCATAAGTACATAATAGACACAGTATTAGCTGAGAGCAAAGTAAAATATGCCAAGTAGTTGATTAAACAAGATATTGAGATGGCCATCTGGACAGCCATATTGAAGAGCAAAATTAGATTGTACTCTATAAAATGGAATTAGGTTAACATGCATAAGTCAAACACCAACATTAAACCAACTTATATGTATAATAGATATAAATGAGATGAGGTAACTGTCCATAACTGATATACTGTCTATTTTCTCATGAGGTGAATATTGCTGACAGCGTAGCTAGCCCGCTTCACGGTAAGTTAAACTCAGCTCAAACATCTTGTCTTCATCATCCCAAAGACATTGTCTCATAGAGTACAAAAGATCGTATAAAGGCCATAATGATTCTTTAATGATGGCTATTACTGTTGTCTTGTAAGGTGGCAAGGATGTAGTCTGGGCGTGAGTCTCTGTCTGGTCTTGCATTTGTAAAAGAACATGCTGGATGTAGGTATGTACACAAGATTGCATTGTTCTCTGCGGCAGAGATCTGCCCACCTTTGTCAGTCCAGCTACTCTTTGAATCACCACCAGACCCTGAGTAGAAGTGCTTTCCCCCACGATCAGCCTCACCTGGTCTGATCCCAGGGATTCCACAGATCGGCCGTCAGTGGCGGGTTCAAGTTCCTCCAGAGGCGGGAACACGAGTGAAATTGTAGCGCCTACCTCCCTTTGCTTGTAATTCTGTGGGGTGTCTACAGTCGGCATTGGCCCTAGTGTCAGGGTTGCGATCCATAAGGTAAGATCTGCCTTCAAGTTCTGAAAATGTTCGTCGATGAGCCGTCGTGTAGACTGCTCCCACGCCTCCATGCTGGTGCTGCGCTCCGTGCACAGCAGGCAAACTGCCTGCAATCTACCTACCGCTGCTTCAAGAGATATATAAAGTAGGTTCTTTTTTAAATCTTGGGCTCTTAGGAGGTAGTAGCTCGCAGGCTTCACCGTTAATTTCAAGCTCTGTTAGGATTAAGTTCAGCGGTTAAGATGGCGGTTCGTACTGTATGCCGAAGCTAGAGAGACTCAGATCTAGAATGTATCAGCTGCTTAGATGTTTGTCTCCTTTGCGCTGTCACAAAAGTGTCTCCAAACTGCTGTATGGCCAAACTGGGGAAATAAAGTACTATAATATTGTGAAGTTTTTCGAATTTTAGCCCAAAAGTCAGGAGCTCTGTTTAGAGACGTCCAGCTTCTTCGGGCGTTGGCTCCTCCCCCCGCAACAGAATGCATTTGACCTTTAGGCATCCACACATTGAGAAAAATGACAACAACAGCCAAGTTAGAAGCATTCACTTCCAAGAAGGAAGGCTTCTAGTTGAAAAAGGATTGGTGCTGAAGAAAACAGAATCTTAAGTTTATCAAAAGCCATGTGAGCCTCTAGAGTCCAAGAGAAAGAGACTCAAATTCAGTTTAGTCAAGTGATAGGTGCACAAATGTCAAATGTCTAATAAGATTTGCAAAGCCAATGAATCACAGCCTTCTTACTGGTAGGGATTGTCCACAACGAAATAGTAAATAATTCTTGGGAACTAATTGATATGATCTGGAGAGAGAATGTAAAACAAAAATTAAACTGAAGAGATGGAAAATTGACACTTCTCCTACTTATCAAATAGACAATTCTTCCTTAATCGCAAAAAGAAAAGATTGGACATGCTAATTATGAACATCTTGAGAAGTGGAAAAGAGCAAAATATCCTCCAGATAGATAACAATGAAACAGTCCAACAAGTCTCTAAAGAAAATTTATGCTTACCTGATAAATTTCTTTCTTTCTTGACATGGTGAGCCACGGAATCATCAATTACTGTTGGGAATATCATTCCTGGCCAGTAGGAGGAGGCAAAGAGCGAAGGAAAAAGGAGAGAAAGGAAGTAAAACAAATGTGTAGAGGTGTCTGAGGTTATATAAAAAACTGTCTGAAAATAAGGGCGGGCCATGGACTCAACGTGTCAATAAATAAATACATTTATCAGGTAAGCATACATTTTAGTTTTTTTCTTATGACACAGTGAGTCCACGGTTCATCAATTACTGTTGGGAATCAATACCCAAGCTAGAGGACACAGATGATTAGGGAGGGACAAGACAGGTAACCTGTAATGGACAGTTATGTTCACTATTGTGCAGCCTTTAGTTTTACTTTCTTAATAGGTGTGTTTGTTTCAAATATATTAGATAGACTGCAAACTAACAGCCAATTCTAATATAGATGTAGATAGTTTAGCCTAGTACCAAAATGACATTATATATATATATATATATATATATATATATATATATATATATATATGTGTGTGTGTGTGGAATATACCATCTACCTAGGTAGTAGGCAGTTATTCTATCAACAAATAGAAATACCGTATTGCAGGTTTAAATGTAAAAATATGAGATATCGTGGAACTCCCTTTTTGTGATCATGGCAGATAATACTATTCACAAATACCACAGTATTAGAGTACTTCAAATTAGGAAATTGTTAGGGTGCCAGGAATCAGACTGAGACGAGAAGTGCAAAAATAATCACACCTTTATTAATAACAAAAAATAATAAAAAGTCCACAAGTTAAATAACAAGCCAGGAGTGAAAACCAGAGCAGGTAATCAGACGAGCCGAGTCAGGAGCCAAAGCGAATAGTCAGACGAGCCGGAATCAGGAACAAGGAAAACAGCAGTGTCAGGAACAAGCCAGGGATCAGGAACCAGGAAGGACGTCAGGCAGCCAGGTAATACACAGGAAATCTCACAAACAGGTCTGAGACAACGCAAAGGCAAAGCATACTGAACAGAGGCCCTTTAAATAATAAGTGATGACATCACAATTCTGAGACTGCATCCTGTCTCACATGGATGATGCACACCAGTCTGGCCATAAAAGGAAGTGCAGGAAGTGAGCAGCATCCCCCACAATGCACCATAGTCAGGAAGAGAGGTGAGTAAAATGGCTGCCAGCAGCACATGGCAAACACAACAGGGAAAAAACCCTGACAGTACCCTCCCCTCAACGACCCCTCCCCTGCGGGAGGACAAAAGGCTTATTGGGGAAACGGGCATGGAAGGCACGGAGGAGGGCGGGAGCATGAACATCAGAGGAGGAAACCCAAGAACGCTCCTCCGGACCGTAGCCCCTCCAGTGAACCAAATACTGTACACGGCCCCTGGACAAACGAGAGTCAATAATGCTGCTGACCTCATACTCCTCATGGTTATCAACAAAGATAGGACGGGGACGAGGCAACACAGTGGTAAACCGATTACAAACCAATGGTTTCAAGAGGGAGACATGAAAAACATTGGAGATGCGCATAGCAGGAGGAAGGTCAAGAGCGTAGGCCACAGGATTAACCCGTCGGAGTATTCGAAAATCACCAACATAACGGGGAGCCAATTTATTGGAAGGCACACAAAGGTTCAAGTTGCGGGAGGACAGACAAACTCTCTCACCAACCTGGTAGGAAGGTGCGGGCAGACGCCTACGATCAGCCTGGAACTTTTGGCGCTGCATAGAACGATGAAGGCAATCCTGAATCTGCACCCATGTGGAACAGAGTTGCCGGAGATGCTCCTCCAAAGCCGGAATACCCTGAGACATGAATGAATCGGGCAACAAGGATGGTTGAAACCCATAATTCGCCATGAACGGGGATAACCTGGAGGAAGCATTAATAGCACTATTACACGCAAACTCTGCCAAAGGTAACAGTTCAGACCAATTATTGTGGTGGTCTGAGACATAGCAACGGAGGAACTGTTCCAGAGCTTGATTAGACCGTTCCGCAGCCCCATTGGATTGAGGGTGATATGCCGAGGAGAAGGAAAGCTGGATCCCCATTTGAGCACAAAAGGAACGCCAAAATCTGGAGACAAACTGGCTACCCCGGTCCGACACTATCTCCTTGGGTAGCCCATGTAAACGGAAGACCTCCAGGGCAGAAATTGAAGCAAGCTCCTGAGCGGTAGGCAGCTTCATCAAGGGAATGCAATGTGACATTTTAGAAAAACGGTCAACCACCATAAGGATAACAGTATTTCCATTGGAAACAGGGAGCTCGACAATGAAGTCCATGGAAAGATGTGTCCAAGGATGCTCACCATTAGCAATAGGTTGAAGAAGACCCACAGGAAGACGTCGAGGAGTCTTATTCTGTGCACAAACTGAGCAGGAGGCAACATACGCAGCAACATCAGAACGAAGACCTGGCCACCAGAATTGTCGAGTGACAGACCAAATCATTTGGTTCTTGCCTGGGTGACCTGTGGCTTTAGTATAGTGGTAAGTGTGCAAAAGTTTAGTTCGAAGATTCTCAGGAACAAAACACTTACCACTAGGTTTCTCAGGAGGCGCATTGGTTTGTGCAGCCAGGATCTCCTCCCCCAAGGGAGAAGTCAAATTAGTACGTATGGTAGCCAAAATATGGTTAGGAGGTATAACAGGAGTAGGTACAGACTCCTCCTTGGACAGAGGCGAAAATTGTCGAGAGAGGTCAGGTAGGAGACCGCATAATTAAACCGAGACAAAAATAGCGCCCATCTGGCCTGTCGGGGTGACAAACGTTTTGCTTCAGATAGATAGGTTAAATTCTTGTGGTCAGTAAGAATGAGCACTGGCATGCTGGCACCCTCGAGAAGATGCCTCCATTCCTTAAGTGCCAAAATTATGGCCAGTAATTCCCTGTCGCCAATTTCATAATTGCACTCCGCTGGAGACAATTTCTTAGAGAAGAAACCACACGGATGCAAGGAATCGTCAGGCATGGGACGTTGAGACAAGAGGGCACCTTCTCCAATCTAAGACGCATCGACCTCAAGAACGAAAGGCAGGACAGGGTTAGGATGAGCCAGAACTGGAGCGGCAGCAAAGGCAGTGGATCATTCTCTTTACGAATCATGTCTGTGATAGGTTTGACCAAGGAAGAAAAGTTTTTAATAAACTTTCTATAGTAATTGGCGAACCCCAAAAAACGTTGAATAGACCGAAGACCAACTGGGCGAGGCCACTGCAGAACTGCAGATAACTTGTCAGGATCCATGAAAAACCCTGCAACAGAGATAACATAACCTAGGAAGGTTACTTGAGTCTGGTGGAACTCACATTTCTCGAGTTTACAAAACAGGCCGTTCTCACGTAGTCTCTGAAGAACCCGTGTAACATCAGAACGATGAGCCTCAAGTGTGGGTGAGTGTATGAGGATGTCGTCTAATTACACCACAACGCACTGTTGCAACATATCTCGTAGGAAATCATTAATAAATTCCTGAAAAACAGCAGGAGCATTACATAGGCCAAAGGGCATTACAAGATACTCATAATGCCCGCTCCTGGTGTTAAATGCTGTTTTCCATTCGTGGCCCTCCTTAATCCTAACGAGATTGTACGCTCCTCTCGAATCAAGTTTAGTAAAGACCGTAGCTCCCTTGAGGCGGTCAAAGAGTTCCGTAATAAGCGGAATAGGGTAAGCATTCTTAATGGTAAGACGATTAAGACCCCTATAATCGATACATGGTCTTAACTCGCCACCCTTTTTCTTCACAAAGAAGTCAGCCCCTGCAGGAGAGCAGGATTTGCGGATGATCTCCCGCGACAGAGCATCAGCAACATACTCCTCCATAGCACAATTCTCTGCAACAGACAGAGGGTACACCCGGCCCGAGGAGGAATGGCTCCGGATTGCAGGTCTATGGCACAATCGTAAGACCTGTGAGGAAATAACGTACCGGCACGCACCTTGTCAAACACGTCTAGGAATTCTCGGTACTCCTCTGGCAATTGAGATACCGAAGAAGTGCACAAGACTTTAACTGGTTTCCGAAGACAACTGGAAATACATTGCGGGGACCAAGACAAAATTTCAGACCTGCGCCAGTCGATACTGGGATTGTGCTTTTGGAGCCAGGGATAACCCAGAACAACTGGAAAATGCGGAGAGTTTTTCACCCGGAACTGGAGGGTTTCAAAATGGAGAGCCCCAACAGCCATGGATAACGGAGCAGTTTTGTGAGCAACGAGTGCGGGTTGAAGGGGCCTGCCATCAACGGCCTCAATAGCAAGCGGTATGGACCGAGGCAAAACAGGAATGGAGTGCTTTGATACAAAAGCACTGTCAATGAAATAGCCCGCAGCACCGGAGTCAACAAGAGCATGGGTGACTATAGAGGAGTCCGCCCAGGAAAGGACAACAGTGACCAAAGGTTTCTCCTTAAGCGGTTCCGGGGACGAGGATAAACCACCCAAGGTCTGCCCCCAACAGGACCTTAGGTGTGAGCGTTTCCTGGCCGTGTAGGACAAGACTTCAAATGGTGACCCTGTAACCCACAATAGAGGCAGAGCCCCTCCCTCCTCTTAAAGGCCCTCTCCGCCGCGGAGAGACGCGTGAATCCCAGCTGCATCGGCTCAGCAGTACCTGGTGACTCGGGACCAGGAGGCATGGGAGGAAAGGGAGGCATGGGTGGGAATGAACACGTAGGAGACAACGGAACAGGAGGCTTCCGCAAGGGCTCCTTGAAAGAGGGCCTCTCTCTGAGTCTGATGTCAATTAGGATCAAAAAAGACACCAATGCCTCGAGATCCTCTGGTAAATCTCTGGCAGCAACTTTGTCTTTAATCGCATCAGAGAACCCATGAAAGAAGGAGGCAACAAGGGCTTCCTTGTTCCAACCTACCTCTGCGGCAAGCGTACGGAACTCAATAGCATACTGAGCAACAGATCTTGTACATTGCTGAATGGACATGAGTCGTTTAGCAGCAGAGGAGGAGCGAGCCGGAACATCAAATACCCTTCGAAAGGAGGCCACAAATTCAGGGTAATTTGAAATCACAGGTTTATTAGTCTCCCACAAGGGATTAGCCCAGGCAAGAGCTGTGTCAGAGAGTATCAAGATGAGAAATCCCAACTTAGCTCTGTCAGAGGGAAACGCCTGAGGTAACATCTCAAAGTAAATGCCCATCTGGTTCAAAAACCCTCTGCACTGAATAGGATCGCCTCCATATTGCTGAGGTAGAGGTGCAGAACCGGACATGCTCCTGGTAGGCATAGGTGCAGCAGCGGAAACAGGAGCAGCCATAACTTGCGGAACACTTTGGTCCAAATGTGCAGTGCGAGTCAGCAGGGTTTGCAGGGCTAGTGCAAATTGATCCAAGCGGTGATCCTGTTCATCCATCCTGGAAATGATGGCAGGTAAAGGTGGATTATTAGCACCATCAGGATTCATGGCCTTTGCATAATGTCAGGGTGCCAGGAATCAGACTGAGATGAGAAGTGCAAAAATAATCACACCTTTATTAATAACAAAAAATAATAAAAAGTCCACAAGTCAAATAACAAGCCATGAGTGAAAACCAGAGCAGGTAGTCAGACGAGCCAAGTCAGGAGCCAAAGCGAATAGTCAGACGAGCTAGAATCAGGAACAAGGAAAACAGCAGTGTCAGGAACAAGCCAGGGATCAGGAACCAAGAAGGACGTCAGGCAGCCAGGTAATACACAGGAACTCTCACAAACAGGTCTGAGACAACGCAAAGCAAAGCATACTGAACAGAGGCCCTTTAAATAATAAGTGATGACATCACAATTCTGAGACTGCATCCTGTCTCACATGGATGATGCACACCAGTCTGGCCATAGAAGGAAGTGCAGGAAGTGAGCAGCATCCCCCAAAATGCACCATTGTCAGGAAGAGAGGTGAGTAAAATGGCTGCCAGCAGCACATGGCAAACACAACAGGGAAAAAACCCTGACAGAAATGCCAAGTGTAGCGAAAGAGTAAATTCAGGATTATATAACTAGTGCGGTTCTATAAGCTACCAAAGGCGTAAGGTACAAGGATAGCAAGATCATTCAGAACAAGCAGTCTTATTTTAGTTACTCACGACCCTGCAATGGAGAATCCGCTGTGTTTGGTAGCGTAGCTGAGAGCGTTCTAGAGAGGTGGTAGCGTCCGGAAGTGTGTTGCTGCTGTTGGCAAGGATTGGTTGCAAGGAGCTACAAAGAGGAGGTACACTCACCTGCACTTTGACAGAGAGCAGCTAGCAAAGGAATGGAAACACTGAGGGTGATGTCAGTAACGGGTGCTGGCAAGGCTGTAGACGATAAAGTCTGATTTCTGTAGGTATTCAGGCTAAGGAGAAAGAACAACTTCAAAATATTTCTAGATATATTATAGAGCTGGTGGAAGTGACTAGTAAAACACACTTCAATAAACCAGTGAGGGATTTAGGTAGACGGGGTCTTTTATAGCGGAGTAGATCCGTAGAAGTAGTTAGTTAAGGTGGAATCTGTAGTTCGCATATAAGTGAAGAATTAAGGTGGAATAATTCATGACATAACCTAAACAGAAGGCACCACTGCTTGAAGAACCTTTCTCCCAAAAGAGGCAAAAGTATCAAATTTGGAAACTTTGGAAAAAGTATGCAGAAAGGACCAATTTGCAGCCATGCAAATCTATTCTACAGAAGCTTCATTTTGAAAGCCCGGGAAGAGGAAGCAGCCCTCGTGGAATGAGTCTTTTAAAAGGTTGCTGTCCAGCAGTCTCATAAGCCAAATGAATTATACTTTTCAGCCAAAGAGAAAGAGAAGTAGCCGTAGCTTTCTGACCTTTGCATTTACCAGAAAAACAAACAAACAATGCTGGAGACAAACGTTCCTTGTAAGAAGGATTAGGACATAGAGAAGGAACAATGATTTCCTGGTTAATATTCCTATCCGAAACAACCTTAGGATGGAAACCTAACTTAGTACAAAGAACCACCTTATCAGCATGAAATATCAGCTAAGGGGAATCACACTGCAGCGCAGACAGTTCCGAGACTCTCCGAGCAGCAAGAAACAAAACCTTCCAAGATAACCTCTTACTATATAAGGAATGCATAGGCTCAAACGGAGCCTGCTTTGAAACTTTAAGAACAAGGTTAATACTCCATGGAGGAGTAACAGGTTTAAACACAGGCCTTATTCCGACCAAGGCCCGACAAAACGATTGCACATCTGTTACATCCGCCAGACGCTTACGTAGCAAAATACTTCCTGGAGAAAAGACAAAATCCTAGGAATCCTGACTCTACTCCAAAAGTAACCATTGGATTCACACCAATACAGATATTTACGCCATATTTTATGGTAATCTTTCTAGAACCAGCTTGCAAGCCTGGATCATAGTTTCAATGACTGACTTGGAAAACCCACGCTAGGATAAGATTAAGCGTTCAATTTCCAAGCAGTCAGCTTTGGAGAAATGAGATTTGGATGAAGGAAGGAACCCTGAAATAGAAGGTCCTTCCTCAGAGGCAGTCTCCAAGGCGGAAGAGATGACCTTTCCACTAGGTCTGAATACCAGATCCTGCGAGGCCACGCCGGCTCTATGAGAATCACCAATGCTCTCTCCTGCTTGATACGAGCAATGACTCGTGGAAAGAGAGCAAACGGAGGAAATAGGTATGCCAGACTGAATTCCCAAGGGACCACCAGAGCATCTATCAGAGTGGCCTGTGGAGCCCTCGTCCTCAAACTGTACCTCGGCAGCTTGGCATTCTGCCGAGATGCCATTAGATCCAATTTCAGTAGCCCCCACTTGAGGGTCAAGTTTAAAAACACCTCCAGATGGAGTTCCCACTCCCTGGGATGAAAAGTCTCTCTGCTCAGAAAATCCGCTTCCCAATTGTCCACTCCTGGAGTGAGGATCGCAGATAGACAGCAGTTGTGGGTCTACGCCCACAGAATAATTTGAGCCACCTCTTTCATGGCCAAGGAACTCTGAGTTCCTCCCTGGTGATTGATGTAAGCCACTGAGGTTATATTGTCCGACGAACTTGATAAACTGGGCTAATGCTAGCTGGGGCCAAGCCAGAAGAGCATTGAAGATTACACTCAGTTCTAGGATGTTTATGGGAAGAGCTGACTCTTCCTGAGACCAGAGACCCTGAGCCTTTAACGAGTCCCAGACTGCTCCCAGCCCAGCAGACTGGTGTCTATGGTCACAATCACCCATGAAGGTCTGCGAAAGCAAGTTCCCTGAGAGAGGTGTACCTGAGACAGCCACCACAGAAGAGAGTCTCTTGTCGCCTGATCCAGATCTATTTGTTGAGACAGAGCCGCATAGTCCTCATTCCATTGTCTTAGCATGCATAACTGCAGAGCTCTGAGATTTAACCGAGCAAATGGAATGATGTTCATGGAAGCTACCATCAGACCAATTACCTCCATACATTGAGCTACTGACGGCCGAAGAGAGGAATGAAGAGCAAGGCAAGAATAAAAAATCTTGGACTTTCTGACCTTCTGTCAGAAATATCTTCATCGATAGGGAACCTATTATGGTCCCTAAGAATACTACCTAGATTCACCTCTCATCCGTGGGAATGAAGAAAAGATCTCCATATGAGAGTTTGGTTGTTGAAAAGACGGCGCGTGAACCAGAATGTCATCCAGATAAGGTGCCACTGCAATTCCCGATACCGGGTCACTGCCAATAGAGAACCTTTTAGAAGATTCTGGAAGCTGTGGTAAGGTCAAATGGAAGAGCTACAAACTGAAAGTGATTGTCCAGAAAGGCAAATCTCAGAAATTTGTGATGATCCCAGAGAATGTGAACATGAAGGTACACATTCTTCAGGTCTATGGTCGTCATGAACTGACCCTCTTGGACCAAGGGAAGAATGGAACATATAGTTTCCATCTTGAAAGACAGTACTCTGAGAAATTTGTTTAGACACTAAGACTAGATTTGGTCTGAAGGTTCCCTCTTTCTTGGGAACCATGAACATATTTGAATAAAATCCTAGACCCTGTTCCTAAATTGGAACTGGAACTATCACTCCCTGGTCTTAAAGATCCTGTAGAAATTTTAATAACTCCTCGCTTTTTATCTGGTTTACAGATAATCTGGAGAGGAGGAACCTGCCACTGGGAGGAAAAGTCTTGAATTATAACTTGTAACCCAGGGATATGATGTCCACCACCAAGGGATCTGGAACATCCCGTATCCAAGCTTGAGTGAATTGAGAAAGTCTGCCGCCAACTGGATCCAATCCCGGATCGGGGGCAAACCTTTCATGCTAACTTGGAATCAGCTGCTGGTTTCTTTGATTTCCTCTTATCTTGCGGCAGGAAGAACCTTTACCGCCCGTGATATCTGAAATGATTTCTGCCAGGCCAGGTCCCTTACCCTTGTAAGGGATCACCAAAAGCTTAGACTTAGACGAAACATCCACAGACCAGGATTTTAACCATAAGGCTCTGCAAGCTAGAACAGCAAAACCAGATACTTTTGCTCCCAATTTAATGACTTGTAAGGAGGCATCAGTGATAAAGGAATTGGCTTATTTAAGAGCCTTAATCCTGTCCTGGATCTCCTCCAAGGGAGTTTCCACTTGAATAGAGTCAGACAATGCATCAAACCAGTAGGCTGCCGCACTGGTCACAGTGGCAATACACACTGCAGGTTGCCATTGGAGACCCTGATGAACATACATCCTTTTTAGTAAGGCCTCCACCTGTTTGTCCTTAAAGGGACACTGAACCCAAATTTTTTCCTTTGTAATTCAGAAAGAGCATGAAATTTTAAGCAACTTTCTAATTTACTCCTACTATCAATTTTTCTTCGTTCTCTTGCTATCATTATTTGAAAAAGAAGGTATCTAAGCTTTTTTTTTGGTTTCAGTACTCTGGACAGCACTTTTTTATTGGTGGATGAATTTATCCACCTATCAGCAAGGACAACCCAGGTTGTTCACCAAAAATGGGCCGGCATCTAAACTTACATTCTTACATTTCAAATAAAGATACCAAGAGAATGAAGAAAATTTGATAATAGGAGTAAATTAGAAAGTTGCTTAAAATTTCATGCTCAATCTGAATTACGAAAGAAAATTTTTGGGTACAGTGTCCCTTTAAACAAACAGCTATCCTCTATGGGAATAGTGTTTTTCTTAGCCAAAGTGGAGAGCGCTCCTTCCACCTTGGGAACCGTCTTCCATGACTCCTTGATAGAGTCAGCCACCGAAAAACATCTTCTTGAAAATTGGAGATGGAGAGAAAGGGATTCCAGGCTTCTCCCACTCCTGTGCAATAATCTCTGAAGCACGGTACGGTTCAGGAAATACCTCCACCGCAGAGGGAAAATACTTATTTAGCTTGCTAGATTTTTTAGGGTTGACTATGACAGTCATATCGGAGTTGTCCAAAGTAGCCAAAACCTCCTTTGCCAACATGTTCCAACTTAAATATACAGGATCAACTTCAGCATCAGATGAAGGAATTATACTGTCAGAATCTGAGATTTCACCCTCAGAGGCTACCGATGTGTCTTCCTCCTCAGACTTCTGAGAAAGAGCAACTTGGTTAGCCAAAACTGGATAAGAAACCTTACTCACTGAATCTTAAAACTTCCTCTTGCATCTTCTCTGAAGCATTGGAATGGCAACTAATGCCGCAGGTACTGCAGAGAATACCTGGACAGCAATTTCTGCCTGCAAATAAACTCCTACAGGAGCATAAGAGGAACCTCAGGCCACTGCATGTGAAGATGACAAATATTGGGACGCTTGAGGAGAAAGCTGCAGCATTTCTGATACAGGAGAAACCTGAACAGCGTCAGCCTTAGAGAATGGTGGCTCAGAATCAAAAAGTCTAGCCTTGTAAAATAAAGTTCTTTCAATACAGGAAGAACAAAAAGGAAGAGGGGGTTCTACAAGGTTGCTGAAACAAAGCTTGCATTGAACAGATGGCAAGGCCTCTTGTTCCATTTGCAAATAAAAACAGTTTAAAAAAAACAATAAAAATTTTAATTTTAAATTCAACACTGTCTCTTTAAGGCATAAGAATATTTCAAAAAATTATATCAACAATAATAGAGATATAATGCCCCTATGTTGGCACCCTCTACAACTCAGCTAACTGCTGAGGTGCCTACCTGCCCCAGATGACCAGGATTCTGCCTAAACAGGGTAGAAAGGAATTGTCACCGAACTGGATCCCCCTAAAGCCAAGAGAAAGCGAAGACGGATATATCCAATGCCAGAGCTGGTAACTTGATGAGTCGCCACTCTGGAGTCTCCTGTAATATGTTCTGGAAAGCGCGTGTTCCAACTGCCGCCACAGCAAAAAATGGACCACCTCTTTTAGTGAAGACAGAAGCAGTCCCAGCGGCCATCTTTAAAATTTTAAACGGCAAATAATTCTTGCCTAAATTCATAAGTGCAAGTTCGGTTTTAGACAGTCCTGGACCGGTTATTTACACCTGAGCCAGGAGAACTAAACTGAGCCACCAATGAGCCGGGTATTAACCCTGTAGTGCCCAAGCATACACTATCTCCTCACTTCACCAGTGCCTGCTAATCTGCCCAATATAGATCCCTACTAGGATCAATCTATAACGTCCCATTTTTTCTTTATATTGCAGCATGAATTATAAGCTGCTTAAAGTGTCAGTGTCCCCTGATACTCCAAGGAAAAAAATGGCACTTACCTGTTTTATAGACTGTCCGGCAGAAAAGACAGCTCACCCGGTGTGAGAGGAGGCCACTCCTCACATGGGCCTGTGAAGAAAGAAAGATCTGAGTAAACCTACTCAGGCTTTTTACATTAGGGCAGCAATCATGTTGAAAAAATGCAGTGAGGCCCACCCCACAAGTTTTCAACTGCTTAAAAGCCACAACTGCCCTACTGCAGAGACTGACGTGGAGTATGGCTAAACCCAGCTTGGAAGATCAGAGCAAACCTGCTCTGGCTTAAAATAATAAAATCTTGATTGAAGTAAATCTTTTCAGACACCAAAAAAGTTCACCTCCACCTTGCACTGAAGGCAAGACAATGACTGGGGGTTGTGGGAAGGGAAGTGATATTTAACAGCTTTGCTGTGGTGCTCTTTGCCTCCTCCTGCTGGCCCGAAGTGATATTCCCAACTGTAATTGATGATTCCGTGAACTAACCATGTCATAAGAAAGAAAATATAATTCAGAAAATGTTGAAATGTGGCAGGGTCTTACTTACATAAACCCAAATTGCATAACCAAATATACAAAGTGTCCATATATGGTGCAGAAAGCCACCTTCCATTCATTCCATTCCCTGATACATATCAAGTTATAGGCACAGAGCTCCTTTAATCCTATCCAACATTTCATGAATAAGCAGCAAAGAGTTTCTATAAAATATAATGATATGAAAAATTATGTCAAATGCCCTATATTCCACACAGGGACTCATACCTCCATCCTTTTCCTTTTATTTTCAACAAATTTAAAAGTATAACATTTTTGCATGGACTTCCGGTGGGAAGCGTTCCAAGATGGCCACTGATTCTTGAAGCTCCGTGAAGCTTGGAGTTAAAAGTGGTTATAAATCTTGCCATCCTTCTATCCCTTGGCAACATTTGTGCTCGGGAACCCTCTTGGATCAAGGTATACCACCCCTTGGCCACTGAGAAGCAAGTTGAAATTGAAATGGCCTTTAAGCACAGTGGCAGGTTTACCCCGCCACGTTGTACATAATCCTACTCCAATCTAGCATCTGCTGACTCTTACTCCTGATCCCACACAATGGAGATACTTATCGCTGAGGAACACTACACTGACACCCACATCATGGCTGAACTGAAGGACACACTACTGCCTAAAATAGACCGACTTCTACTTTTCTGCGCTGACCTATGCGACATAGTGAGAGCGGCGGAACAATCTTTTGGCAACAAAATAAGCCCATCTGTAATCCTACCCTACAGAATACAGTAAGCAGCTACCAAATCATATCCACAGGCGGACGGCGGCCTCGTGACCTCGGATCCCTCACAGAGGAGAGAAGCGGCGGTAACAATGATGTCTCTAACCCGTAAAGGAATCGGATGACATATATATTTGGACTTACCCACCTGATGCTGGGTCACAGCTTCACGGTAGGGGCCCATTTGACTATCAGATCTTTGGAAATAATTTATGGTACATTACCAATGGAACGAAACACCATTTGTGAAATCATAACTGAAAATAAGCCGACTAATCTGGTTGCAATGGACCTCTATTGTAATTCCTTCTGGTACATGCTGGAATCGTACCACAGTAACTGATCAGAACCCAACCTGTATGACTACTGCAATATACTGTTATTGTTTTGTTTTTGTTTTGTATTGGTCCCAACCTTGGCCCTGTTGGCCGCTTGTTTTCTTTTATTTTGTTATATCTTTATAGAGTATAGTAATGGGAAATATTACAAATGACTTTCACTGCATGACTGCCAAATGGGCACTTAACACCTGCTTATTTGCCTATTTCTGAACTATAACTATTGTCCTGTATTCTCTTGTTGAATGAATACCTCTTTACACCAGAGGTATCAATAGCTTCCAGACCTTATTCCCTTGTTAAGGCCAATAATTAAACCTATAATGCAATCTGATTGCTGCAAGAATGTATCTTCCAAGGACACTTTCACTCTTGTAATCACATACTATACACTGACCTCCCCCCACCCTAAGATAGAAATTGCATACCCATTTTACGGTGTCCAAGAACCTAGACTGCAGAGATTAGTTTTCATACTAATCTTATTAATTGTGTTTTATATTGTGTCTAGTTCTGTTTTGTTGGATAAAATTGGAAAATGAGGAAAATGTGCTAATCAATAGGGGAACCCACATCACTGGTACACTCTAAAGGAAGCCACAGTAAATACAAAGATTTAATTTTTATCGTTGGCAACACCTAATAGTAAGGGTGCCCCCCTCTACCCTTTCCCCTACTATTGCTAATGCTTGAACCTTCTTATGTAACATGACATCATTATAAATATCCCATAATATATTGCTATAGGAATGCTCTTCTTGATGTAATTTACCATATAAACCCTTTTAATACCTATTGCAATGTATGTAATCTCGGAAGACGTACTAATTTTATTGTCTTGTCTGTAATGCATTTTCCTGAAAAATTTAATTTAAAAAATAAATAAAATTCTGCACGAGCGCTAACCCAACATGCGCAAAAATTCAAAGCTAGATTATCGCAACCGTGTTAACATATTCCCCCTTGGAAGTCCCTACTTGTGTACTTGTGTGCAAACCCAATTGTATTTTCTCAAGTGAGCTAACCCAACATGAAAATATGAATATTTCACATTCCAATATTCTTCACATAGCAGAATATGTTCTATTGCACTCACTGGTCTGAAAAAAGTTGTTTATTTTTTCTTTATCACAGCATCCAAAACACAGTTTACCCCCAAACGTTTCGGTACCTGCCTAGTACCTTTATCAATGGGTATAATCAAAGTCTCCAAAAAACGATCCAGCACCCCGGCAGTTGTTATTTGCTTATGGAGTGCACCTGAAATTGGATTGTATATATATATATATATATATATATATATATATATATATATATATATATATATATATATATATATATATATATATATATATATATATATATATATATATATATATATACTTTTAAATATATATATATATATATATAACTATATTTATATAGATGATTATATATAGGTATAGATATATACATATTTATATAGGAATAGCTACTTAAAAATACATATAACATATTGTGTGCAGAACATTGGAATGTTAAATATTTACAGTAAATACACAGTATAACACTTTATTAAACATTAATATTGTGCTCATCTACTTGACTGCAAAGTGCTCTAATGCCCTTATTTATATGTCTATATATGTATTTATGTGTTTATACATCTGTACGCCTGTAAATACATATATAGACATATAAATACATAAACACATACACACATAGGGGTCGATTTACCATTGCCCGAATGGTGCCTAATGCAGTTAGGAAGCAGCGGTCCTAAGATGGTTACTCCTTAACTCGTCCACTGCCTTCTAGGCTGCGGACATCAATCTGCCCAACCGCATACGATCAGGTGGATTGACGACCCCTTGCTAGCGGCCGCGAATCTGCAGGGGGCGGCATTGCACAAGCAATTCACCAGAACTGCTTGTGAAATGTTAAATGCCGACAGCGTATTCAGCGGATCATGTCCGTCCAACAGATAATATATCGGCCCCTTATAAATAAATACACTGTATATATATATATATATATACACATACATATTTAGACATATATACTGTATGTACAGGGAGTGCAGAATTATTAGGCAAATGAGTATTTTGACCACATCATCCTCTTTATGCATGTTGTCTTACTCCAAGCTGTATAGGCTCGAAAGCCTACTACCAATTAAGCATATTAGGTGATGTGCATCTCTGTAATGAGAAGGGGTGTGGTCTAATGACATCAACACCCTATATCAGGTGTGCATAATTATTAGGCAACTTCCTTTCCTTTGGCAAAATGGGTCAAAAGAAGGACTTGACAGGCTCAGAAAAGTAAAAAATAGTGAGATATCTTGCAGAGGGATGCAGCACTCTTAAAATTGCAAAGCTTCTGAAGCGTGATCATCGAACAATCAAGCGTTTCATTCAAAATAGTCAACAGGGTCGCAAGAAGCGTGTGGAAAAACCAAGGCGCAAAATAACTGCCCATGAACTGAGAAAAGTCAAGCGTGCAGCTGCCAAGATGCCACTTGCCACCAGTTTGGCCATATTTCAGAGCTGCAACATCACTGGAGTGCCCAAAAGCACAAGGTGTGCAATACTCAGAGACATGGCCAAGGTAAGAAAGGCTGAAAGACGACCACCACTGAACAAGACACACAAGCTGAAACATCAAGACTGGGCCAAGAAATATCTCAAGACTGATTTCTCTAAGGTTTTATGGACTGATGAAATGAGAGTGAGGCTTGATGGGCCAGATGGATGGGCCCGTGGCTGGATTGGTAAAGGGCAGAGAGCTCCAGTCCGACTCAGACGCCAGCAAGGTGGAGGTGGAGTACTGGTTTGGGCTGGTATCATCAAAGATGAGCTTGTGGGGCCTTTTCGGGTTGAGGATGGAGTCAAGCTCAACTCCCAGTCCTACTGCCAGTTTCTGGAAGACACCTTCTTCAAGCAGTGGTACAGGAAGAAGTCTGCATCCTTCAAGAAAAACATGATTTTCATGCAGGACAATGCTCCATCACACGCGTCCAAGTACTCCACAGCGTGGCTGGCAAGAAAGGGTATAAAAGAAGAAAATCTAATGACATGGCCTCCTTGTTCACCTGATCTGAACCCCATTGAGAACCTGTGGTCCATCATCAAATGTGAGATTTACAAGGAGGGAAAACAGTACACCTCTCTGAACAGTGTCTGGGAGGCTGTGGTTGCTGCGGCACGCAATGTTGATGGTGAACAGATCAAAACACTGACAGAATCCATGGATGGCAGGCTTTTGAGTGTCCTTGCAAAGAAAGGTGGCTATATTGGTCACTGATTTGTTTTTGTTTTGTTTTTGAATGTCAGAAATGTATATTTGTGAATGTTGAGATGTTATATTGGTTTCACTGGTAAAAATAAATAATTGAAATGGGTATATAGTTGCCTAATAATTATGCACAGTAATAGTCACCTGAACACACAGATATCCACATAAAATAGCTATAACTAAAAACAAACTAAAAACTACTTCCAAAACTATTCAGCTTTGATATTAATGAGTTTTTTGGGTTCATTGAGAACATGGTTGTTGTTCAATAATAAAATGAATCCTCAAAAATACAACTTGCCTAATAATTCTGCACTCCCTGTATGTATCTCTACTTTAAAGCACTTTGCATGCCTTTTTTTTTTCTAACACCTGAGACCTCATATCTTTGAGCCCTTATAACTTTTTTGTGCAATATTTTTTTTTTATATAATTTTTTATCAGATAGTGTTATTATGCGTGTAAGGGGTATATTTATCATAGTGCGAGTGGACATGATACGATGTAGCGTATCATTTCCGCCGCACATACGGATGTCGGCATTTATCATTGCACCAGCAGTTCTTGTGAACTGCTGGTGCAATGCCGCCCCCTGCAGATTCGCACCCAATCGGCCGCTAGCAGGGGGTGTCAATCAACCCCATTGTATTCAAGAGGCATCAAGCTCCATACGGAGCTTGATAAATTCGGCCCCAAGATGTACTTTTCAATGTATTTTTTATGTTTTTTGTGACACTTTTGTCTTGCGTGACAATTAACCAGAGCTCTGAAGTCGCGGCAATCATTCTAGCATAAATCATGATTGCGTTCACACGTTCACATTTACTTTCAAATTGTAATATGAGCACTCCTTCCGACACATGCAAATTAGCTAAGTATGAGAAACCTTTGCTTGTAGAGGTATGTCAATGTTGCTAGCCAAAGTCCATAAAACATGGCACTGGAGTCCATAAAACATGGCACTGGAATCAATAATCACATCAATTCTGACCCTGTTTGTCTATTCCTGCAGCATTCTATTTATCTGTGGTCAACAAACTATTCAGGGACACATAAGTAGAATCTTGATTACCTTCCTTACTTTCTTAGGTCTCACTGGATAATTACAAAGAAAATGGCCACCCATGCCACAATTAAAGCATAAGTTTAAGTCCCTGTGTTTAGCACATTCAGAAGCATGAATAGGTTATTTAATGGCTCCAAGCTGCATTGGATCTTCTGAAGGCAACAATTTAACAGCAGAAGGGAAGGTAAAAAACGAAAACACTTGAGATGGACCAGAAGTTTGAGAAGCAAGTCTTTCTAGATGTCTCTCAAAAAACCTATCAATCTGAATAACAACAGAGTTTCAAAATCAATCAGAGGTTAAACGCGCGTGGGATATTCCTCTATCAAACTAAAGTTGTCCAGTAGTCTTCTTATCCCAGCGTCAAGTGGAATGATAGGAAATATCCCAGAACAGAGAAAGTTTGTAAAATGAGGTAAGCAGTACTCACAGTAGGCAGGGCAGTCCTAGTGGCAATAGAAAAGAAATCCGGCAGAATAGCAGTTCAGGGGTAAACCAATAAAAGGACCAGGAATAGGCAGTCAACAAAGGGAAATCCAACAGTATAAGGGTAAGAGAGGTCAGACTAGCAAAGTTCGGCAACAGTATATCAATCCAGCAGTTTAGGGGTTAACAGGCAGTGGTCAGACAAGCAGAGTTCATCAGCAGTATATCAATCCAGCAGTTTAGGGGTTAACAGGTAGAGTGGTCAGACAAGCAGAGTTCAGCAGCAGTATATCAATCCAGCAGTTTAGGGGTTAACAGGTAGTCAGACAAGTATAATGCAGCAGCAGTATATCAATCCAACGGTTTAGGGGTTAACAGGCAGAGTGGTCAGACAAGCAGAGTTCAGCAGCAGTATATCAATCCAAATGTTTAGGGATTAACAGGCAGAGTGGTCAAACAAGCAGAGTTCAGCAACAAAATAACAGTCCTGTAATTAAGTATACAGCACCCAGGAGCACGAAAAGCAACACGTATACTTGGGCAATGTAAGTAAAGAACAGAGGTACTTACATAGCCCCAGGTTCACCCTAAGGAACAGTTCTAGGAGGCTCAGAGAGATGACGTCACACCAAGTGCGTCCAGAGCAACGCAGCGTCCCTAGCAACCACCGTAGCAACCGGAAAGAGCCGACTGCATCCCTGGCAACAGCCACAGGAAAGGAAGTGGAGCTGAGCGGCGTGACAGGTGGTCCCACACAAGCAAATTTGTCCTTTAGCTTTTCAGAGAGACACAGAGAGCTGGAGCATTCCAGTTAGTATCACTAGATATGTGGCAGGAATCACAAACATAGGGCTCTACAGACTCCTACCTTGCTGTGGAGCCCTTAAAGGGATACTGAACCCAAATTATTTCTTCTATCTAGTGATTCAGATAGAGCATGCAATTTTAAGCAACTTTCTAATTTACTCCTATCATCAGTTTGTCTTCGTTCTCTTGCTATCTTTATTTGAAAAAGAAAGTTCAGACCCTGGACAGCACTTGTTTATTGGTGGATGAATTTATCCACCAATCAGCAAGAACAACCCAGGTTGTTCATAAAAAATGGGCCGGCATCTAAACTAAGCACTTCTTGCTTTTCCAATAAAAATACCAAGAGAATGAAGAACATTTGATAATAGGAGTAAAATAGAAAGTTGCTTAAAATTGCATGCTCTATCTGAATCATGAAAGACTGAGCAGAAGACACTTAAAGGGACATAATACTCATATGCTAAATCACTTTAAACTGATGCAGTATAACTGTAAAAAGCTGACAGGAAAATATCACCTGAGTATCTCTATGTAAAAAAGGAAGATATTTTACCTCACAATCTCCTCAGCTCAGCAGAGTAAGTTCTGTGTAAAAAGTTATACTCAGCTGCTCCCAGCTGCAGGTAAAAAAATTAAAAAAATGAAGAAATGAACAGCAGCCAATCAGCATCAGCAGTGCTGAGGTCATGAACTCTTACTGTGATCTCATGAGATTTGACTTAACTCTCATGAGATTTCATAGTAAGCTTCCTTTACCTGATTGGTGAAATAATATGAGAGTGCACGAAGCTCATCCTTTCAGTTGTCCCGGGACAGACATACTAATATGCTGCTTAGAAATCCTTTACAATGGGAGGTAGCTACTGAGGAACTTTTGAGGTAAAATATCTTTCTTTTTTACATAGAGATGTTCAGGTGATATTTTCTAGTCAGCTTTTTACAGCTATACTGCATCACTTTCAAGAAAATGTTTATTCAGCAAGGTTTTATTTTGCAGCCCCTTGCATGCATTGCGCCTGTCACTGCTGCGGCGGCATTCTGGTTTGAGGCCCTGGAAGAGGCCATCCATACAGCTCCATTGGAGGAAATTATTGACAAGCTTAGAACACTTAAGCTAGCTAACTCATTTGTTTCTGATGCCATTGTTCATTTGACTAAACTAACAGCTAAGAATTCCGGATTCGCCATCCAGGCGCGTAGGGCGCTATGGCTTAAATCCTGGTCAGCTGACGTGACTTCAAAGTCTAAGTTACTCAACATTCCTTTCAAGGGGCAGACCTTATTCGGGCCTGGCTTGAAGGAAATTATTGCTGACATTACTGGAGGCAAGGGTCATACCCTTCCTCAGGACAGTGCCAAATCAAAAGCCAAACAGTCTAATTTTCGTGCCTTTTGAAATTTCAAGGCAGGAGCAGCATCAACTTCCTCCGCTTCAAAACAAGAGGGAACTGTTGCTCATTCCAGACAGGCCTGGAAACCTAACCAGGCCTGGAACAAGGGCAAGCAGGCCAGAAAACCTGCTGCTGTCCCCAAGACAGCATGAAGGAACGGCCCCCTATCCGGAAACAGATCTAGTGGGGGGCAGACTTTCTCTCTTCGCCCAGGCATGGGCAAGAGATGTTCAGGATCCCTGGGCGTTGGAGATCATATCTCAGGGATATCTTCTGGACTTCAAAGCTTCTCCTCCACAAGGGAGATTTCATCTTTCAAGGTTATCAGCAAACCAGATAAAGAAAGAGGCATTCACAAACCATTTGGGACATAGAATCCCTGAAAGAAAAATGCTTGGGTAGCACTCTGTGCCCAGACTATATTAGTAGAGACAGGGCAATTTAAAATATAACTTTTATTTTCTTGATTAAAAAAATGGGTGAACACAAAACATTTAAAATTTTGCTCTATCGTGAATAGCTAGTCAAATATGTGAGATCTGTTATAATTAATTTGGCCTGATACTTATTAATGTATTATCAGTTCTCACTAAGTTATTAATACCATTTGTTTTCGGTTGGCTCGTATCGAGGTTGTAGTGTGATTATAATGCACTATTATTGATTTATTAGCTGTCACACTGTAGTTCTGGTGATCCAATTCTGGTTCTCCCAGTTGAATCGAAGGGTAATACAGCTACCAATTGAGTTTATGGTGTGTGCTGATTAGAACTGTTGTACATGAATTCTCAGTTAGTTTGTTAAATATGGAGTTCATAAATTTCTACCATTATGTAACAACCTGTAACTCCTTATTAACTGTAGTTATGGAGTCAGACAGTTAAATTCTGGCAGGATACGGTAATAATATTATTGTGGATAGGCTATGAATCCGTCTTGTGGTCTATGTATGGCTATACGCCTATTTATGATTAAGGCTTGTGACAACCTATGTGTCACTATTGTTTATCGTTGTTTGAATATACGTATTCTTTTGTTTATCGTTGTTTGAATATACGTATTCTTTTGTTGATCCAATATATGGTTTGTACTTATGTTGTTATTATTGTAGTTTTGCACCCTCCTCTAATTTGGATGTTTGGTTCACATTAGTTGTATTGATTCAGTGGATGTGCATATTTATTATCTATTTCTATGATTATAGCATCTGTATCAATAGTTACCATCACTATTGTGCTATATGATTTATATAGAAAAGTATATTCTGTTAGTGCACACTGTTCCACTTTAGTTGTCTCAATATATATAGACTGTTATAGAGCAGTATGTTCTGTTGGTGCGTACTACTTCACTCAGATTGTTTCGATATATACCAGCATATATTGCTTTATTGAATCAGTGTATCACTTTCTCTGTTTTGTACCAAATATTGTGGTCTCATACCCCAATTTTCTTACTTTAACTGCTTGGATTACTAGGTTACGACTGGAGAATATTAGTACATAAAATTTATTCAAATGTCATACTGTTATGTGCTATCTTAGCCTTTTGTTAACTATGTACGACTATTGCCCAGTCTCTTTAAATTGCTAATCTTTATTTCACCGTATAACTACTATCCACTTCTCTCTGTTGTTACTGTCAATCATGCGTTTCTTATATGTTTATAGCCAGCGTTGTTACTTGTATCAGACATTCACTTCATGCACACACCATCCTTCATCTATGTAGTTTTTTTAAAATATCTGCTTTTATACGTCATCTAGTAACCTTGTTCAATGCTTTGAGCTGTGTTAGCTCCTTTGCGTAATTAAATTAACCAGTTACTAGAATACACAGTCACACGGTGTCCGTTTAAATATTGGGTTAGACTGATAAATGTGTACTTCTAAAGTAGATTCTGTCATTTACCCCACTATATATAAACAGTGCTCCGTGCTTCCATTAAGCTTATCGTTGGTTTGTTAATAAGTTATAGCTGCTTATCGTGCCTCTATATTCACAAGCTTGTCCCCGCTAATAAGTTATAGCTTTGTACTGTGCCTCTATATTCACAAGCTTGTCCCCGCTAATAAGTTATAGCTTTGTACTGTGCCTCTATATTCACACAATAATCCCCACTATAGTGCAAGTGGAGCACTCTCCACCTCTTGTACGGCTGAGCCGTTAATCAATAAGTCAGTTACGATAATGGTATTATAGCTACGATAGATTTAGGTTAAAACATACACTAATTGCGGGACCCCATTATCCCACACAACCCCCCTGACGCGTTTCACCTGTTTTAGGCTTTATCAAAGGCGGCGGGCCGCTGTGGTTGAGCCTATTTATTCGTATTGAGCCGGATGTCCCGCCTCTACTATGTGCTGATTGGTTTAGACGGCCATGATTGATTTCATGGCTTCCAATTGGGAACTGTTTACTTCGTGGGTGTGTTGGATTTCTTAAGGCGGACATTGTTCTAATTTCATCTTTGTTGTTAAGGTGGATATTCCTATTGAATTACATAGGACTTATTCTTCTTCTCTTATGGATTTTCCGTTTTGGATAAGCTGCTTTGTTAATTTTGCAGATAACATCTTGTAGTGAGTTAACCATATGTTCATGTACTGTAATATCTTCTCATGATTTACATTACCGTTCGTGTGAGATTGTGTGCTATTAAGTCAACACTCCCTGTGTATTTGTTATTATAAATAAACCCTTAAAAAGGTGAATGAAATAAATTGTGAATCTTGTTAACATGTGCAAAGATGCAAAAAAACTGAAAAACAGTGACAAAAGATTTTGTGTTGTAAAGTATGTGAATTTGTTTGAGTTCTTTTGTGAAGTGACAATAATTGTGAAAAATAATAATACCTGTGAGATGGCCCCTGGGGTACTGTGGTTATTGTATATAATAAGTAGATTCAACACTGTTCGTGAATTCTACTCTTTACTCTGTTTTTTGTGTATTTCTATTTCTGGTCTCACTTTTATATTTGAAGTTCAGTTGTCTTATTTTTGATATGCACCTACTTCGGTGCATTTATGATTTCATTCTCATATTCAAGACTTAATATTTCTATTTCATATGATTTATGCTTATTTCTTTAAGTGACTTCCCTATGTAGTGCTATATGATTCTATCTTATCCCTCTCATTCATGCCCCTGAGTGTTTGGCCTGTGATTTCATTATGTGCTCTATCTAAGTGATTTTCAAGTGATACTGTAGTTGCTCTATTACCTTGCTCTTGAAGTGTCTTGTGAACGTGTCCTCTTGCAACCTATGTCCTATAATATATTTGTTGTGCATTGTGTGCCTTGGTTTTGGAACTATTGTTGATGTGATTTAGTGCTAGTGATATGGTAGTTGCTCTTACTGTACATTAGATATTTTCTCCTTCTTATCACTATGGTTACTCTCTAGGTGTGTGCAAGACCTCCTAGTAATGGGAGTGATCCATCCAGTTCCGCGGACGGAACAGGGACAGGGGTTTTATTCAAATCTGTTTGTGGTTCCCAAGAAAGAGGGAACCTTCAGACCAATCTTGGATCTAAAGATCTTAAACAAATTCCTCAGAGTTCCATCATTCAAAATGGAAACTATTCGGACCATCCTACCCATGATCCAAGAGGGTCAGTACATGACCACAGTGGACTTAAAGGATGCCTACCTTCACATACCGATTCACAAAGATCATCATCGGTTCCTAAGGTTTGCCTTTCTAGACAGGCATTACCAATTTGTAGCTCTTCCCTTCGGGTTGGCCACTGCCCCGAGAATTTTTACAAAGGTTCTGGGCTCACTTCTGGCGGTTCTAAGACCGCGAGGCATAGCGGTGGCTCCGTATCTAGACGACATCCTGATACAGGCGTCAAGCTTTCAAATTGCCAAGTCTCATACAGAGATAGTTCTGGCATTTCTGAGGTCGCATGGGTGGAAAGTGAACGTGGAAAAGAGTTCTCTATCCCCACTCACAAGAGTCTCCTTCCTAGGGACTCTTATAGATTCTGTAGAGATGAAAATTTACCTGACGGAGTCCAGGTTATCAAAACTTCTAAATGCTTGCCTTGTCCTTCATTCCATTCCACGTCCGTCAGTGGCTCAGTGCATGGAAGTAATCGGCTTAATGGTAGCGGCAATGGACATAGTGCCATTTGCGCGCATCTCAGACCGCTGCAATTATGCATGCTATGTCAGTGGAATGGGGATTACTCAGATTTGGCCCCTCTACTAAATCTGGATCAAGAGACCAGAGATTCTCTTATCTGGTGGCTATCTCGGGTCCATCTGTCCAAGGGTATGACCTTTCGCAGGCCAGATTGGACGATTGTAACAACAGATGCCAGCCTTCTAGGTTGGGGCGCAGTCTGGAACTCCCTGAAGGCTCAGGGATCGTGGACTCAGGAGGAGAAATGCCTCCTAATAAATATTCTGGTGTTAAGAGCAATATTCAATGCTCTTCTAGCTTGGCCTCAGTTAGCAACCCTGAGGTTCATCAGATTTCAGTCGGACAACATCACAACTGTGGCTTACATCAACCATCAAGGGGGAACCAGGAGTTCCCTAGCGATGTTAGAAGTCTCAAAGATAATTCGCTGGGAGAGTCTCACTCTTGCCACCTGTCAGCGATCCACATCCCAGGCGTAGAGAAGTGGGAGGCGGATTTTCTAAGTCGGCAGACTTTTCATCCAGGGGAGTGGGAACTCCATCCGGAGGTGTTTGCTCAATTGGTTCATTGTTGGGGCAAACCAGAACTGGATCTCATGGCGTCTCGCCAGAACGCCAAGCTTCCTTGTTACGGATCCAGGTCCAGGGACCCGGGAGCGACGCTGATAGATGCTCTAGCAGCTCCTTGGTTCTTCAACCTGGCTTATGTGTTTCCACCGTTTCCTCTTCTTCCTCGACTGATTGCCAAAATCAAGCAGGAGAGAGCATCGTTGATTCTGATAGCGCCTGCGTAGCCACGCAGGACTTGGTATGCAGACCTAGTGGACATGTCATCCTTTCCACCATGGACTCTGCCTCTGAGGCAGGACCTTCTAATACAAGGTCCTTTCAATCATCCAAATCTAATTTCTCTGAGACTGACTGCATAGAGATTGAACGCTTGATTCTATCAAGGCGTGGCTTCTCCGAGTCAGTCATTGATACCTTAATACAGGCACGAAAGCCTGTCACCAGGAAAATCTACCATAAGATATGGCGTAAATATCTTTATTGGTGTGAATCCAAGAATTACTCATGGAGTAAGGTTAGGATTCCTAGGATATTGTCCTTTCTCCAAGAGGGTTTGGGCAAAGGATTATCAGCTAGTTCTTTAAAAGGACAGATTTCTGCTCTGTCTATTCTTTTGCACAAGCGTCTGGCAGAGGTTCCAGACGTCCAGGCATTTTGTCAGGCTTTGGTTAGAATTAAGCCTGTGTTTAAAACTGTTGCTCCCCCGTGGAGCTTAAACTTGGTTCTTAAGGTTCTTCAAGGAGTTCCGTTTGAACCCCTTCATTCCATTGATATTAAACTTTTATCTTGGAAAGTTCTGTTTTTGATGGCTATTTCCTCGGCTCGAAGAGTCTCTGAGCTATCTGCCTTACAATGTGATTCTCCTTATCTGATTTTTCATGCAGATAAGGTAGTTCTG
Organism: Bombina bombina; assembly: GCF_027579735.1. Lineage (NCBI taxonomy): Eukaryota > Metazoa > Chordata > Amphibia > Anura > Bombinatoridae > Bombina > Bombina bombina. The sequence goes on from NC_069505.1 coordinate 340,067,716, forward strand.
CGTACCAAACCTGGGTTTTTACCTAAGGTGGTTTCTAACAAGAATATCAATCAAGAGATTGTTGTTCCATCATTGTGTCCTAATCCTTCTTCAAAGAAAGAACGTCTTTTACATAATCTGGACGTAGTCCATGCCTTGAAATTTTACTTACAAGCTACTAAAGATTTTCGCCAAACATCTTCCCTGTTTGTCGTTTACTCTGGACAGAGGAGAGGTCAAAAAGCTTTGGCAACCTCTCTTTCCTTTTGGCTTCGGAGCATAATTCGCTTAGCCTATGAGACTGCTGGACAGCAGCCCCCTGAAAGGATTACAGCTCATTCTACTAGAGCTGTGGCTTCCACCTGGGCCTTTAAAAATGAGGCCTCTGTTGAACAGATTTGCAAGGCTGCGACTTGGTCTTCGCTTCACACCTTTTCAAAATTTTACAAATTTTATACTTTTGCTTCTTCGGAGGCTGTTTTTGGGAGAAAGGTTCTTCAGGCAGTGCTTCCTTCCGTTTAATCCTGCCTTGTCCCTCCCATCATCCGTGTACTTTAGCTTTGGTATTGGTATCCCATAAGTAATGGATGATCCGTGGACTGGATACACTTAACAAGAGAAAACATAATTTATGCTTACCTGATAAATTTATTTCTCTTGTAGTGTATCCAGTCCACGGCCCCCCCCCCCTGTCCTTTTAAGGCAGGTCTAAATTTTAATTAAACTACAGTCACCACTGCACCCTATGGTTTCTCCTTTCTCGTCTTGTTTCGGTCGAATGACTGGATATGGCAGTGAGGGGAGGAGCTATATAGCAACTCTGCTGTGGGTGATCCTCTTGCAACTTCCTGTTGGGAAGGAGAATATCCCATAAGTAATGGATGATCCGTGGACTGCATACACTACAAGATAAATAAATTTATCAGGTAAGCATAAATTATGTTTTCCTCATCTAACTCTGCATTAACATCTTTCTCAATCTTGCAGTCCTCATCTCCTGTTTCTCAACCTCCTACCCTTTTAGATTGTAAGTTCCCATGGGAATAAGGGCCCTCAATTCCTCCTGTATGTGTTTGTAAAATTTAGTCCCTTCTCTTACAAGTTTGATATCATTGTTTTATTTGCATGAATTGTACCCATGGACAGTGCTGCCGAATATGTTGGCGCTTCATAAATAAAGTACAGTATAATAATAATAACATGATTGTGCCTGCACATGCCAGATGCATGCTCCCTTGCAAGTCCTGGGGCTAGTATCCTGATTGGCTGCTTAACAGTGGGTTTTGAATAAATAGGACATTTTGAGGTAAACTATCTTCCTTTTTCACATAGTGAAGTACAGGTGATATTTTCTAGTCAGCTTTTTACAACTATGCTGCATTACTTTAAATTTCTTCAGCATTTGGTTATCATGTCCCTTTAAAAATAAATCACTGGTTTTATTAGATTTTGCTAATTTATCTGAAGAGGCTTTTTAAGATTCTTCCTTTAGAATTGCCACATTGCTAGAACAATATTAATACAGAAACACAATGCTAAACGCAGCAAATACATTGTTTACATTTTGGGGCTGATTTATCAAGGGCCGAATCGCGCCTGATGCTCCTGAAACAACAGTTAAGAAGCAGCGGTCTTAAGACCTCTGCTCCTTAACTTGTCCGCCTGCTTTGAGGCTGTGGACATCAATCCGTCCAATCCTATATGATCGGGTTGATTGACACACCCTGCTAGCGGCCAATTGGCCGCGAATCTGCAGGGGGCGGCATTGCACAAGCAGTTCACTAGAACTGCTTGTGCAATGTTAAATGCGTATTCTGTCGGCATTCAGCGTTGTCTGTCGGACATGACAGCTGATAAATTGGCCCCAAAGTGTGTGTCGTGAGAGAGGAATATGCACATGCATAAGAGAGGGCAGACAGACATATAGATAGCATGCCTGCATAGGAGACAACAATGCAGTCGTTAGCCATGTAATTGGCTGAACCATCTGTTAACAAAAATATGAAGAAAAAAAATAGAGCAGCCATGGGGGGGGTCATGCATTGGGGGGTTTGAAAGGTAAATTTTAGGAGTCAGTATTGCAGCCACAGCAGTAACTTATACACTGCTGTGATAATTGATAAGGAAATTTTGTGCTCTAGTTCAGATATCCACAAAATGTGGCCTGTTATGGAGGTCTGGGGACAGTTTTTAAAACCAGTGCTTTAAAGTAATAAAATAAACTACAAGACAGTTTTAGCTTGTCTGTCATTTTATCCTAATGATCTTTAATGACTCCCACAATACACCACTTAACATGAAAATAGAAAAGGATAGAACGACACATCAATAATCCACATTCTGTAAGTAACGAAATGTCAAGTTAAATAGAAATAGGCTACCGCCCACCTTTAAAATCAGGCACAAATTACATGTGGCGTATTGTAGCAATGGAGTGTGTAGGTTACAGTCAATAGCAAAGCAAATCATTTGATTTTCCTAATTATTTGAACCTCTGAAAAAAAAATTAAATGGGAAAAGTGAACTGTTGCTGTTTATTTATTCCCCCCCCCCCCCCGACTCTGAGAATGTACTGCTGCAGCACATAATATTTGCTAGCTGGATGCTCATTCATAATGTATCTAAAGTTAAGAGAACCCTGTGGATTTAGAGTGTGACTGAATACCTGGGAGGATTTATTTCTAACATTACATGATTGTATTCAAATACTTGCTTTGAATATGTAAAGACATTAGACACCATCATATGTCAGTGATATTACTGGAAGTTCTGAATTTTCTACATTTGGCCTGAGGGTAATATTATGCTCCCAGGTCAATGGAAATGCCCCCCAATGCAGTAACGTCACCTTCACACTATGTCAGCCTATAAAGGGAAATAAATAATAAGTGTAATACAACTTTGTGATGCCAATATAACTCAAGAACTGAGGCCAGGAACTTAGGTTGGTATGAGGCTACAAACCAAATGAACATAAGGATGTAATCCATAGATAGACTTTAAGATTTAGTGGACAGTAGAAAGGGGATTACCTGAATGATGAAGACTATAGTAGCACGAAGATCAGCAAAGGGATCAGTCAGACAACCATGGTCAGTGGAGCAGTCTGATTAATGACTAAGCAGTAGGAGAATCCAAAACTCAGTCATTCCAGGCAAGGGTCAGGAATAAAATAGCGCTACGGAACCTGTTGGCGCTCTACAAATACCTGATAATAAAAATAACATCATTTAGAATTTTTGCTGTGAATGAGAAATCCATGAAAAAGGCTCTGGTTTGGCAAGAGAAGATGCAAGCAATCAGAAAGACATCCAATAGGCAAGAGAGCAGCCAAGAAATAAGCAAAGTTAGGCAACAGAGAGTTAACGTAAAGGCCTAGATTACAAGTGAAGAGGTAACTAGCGCTCATAATATAAGTTGAAAGCAAACGCTATTACGTTAACACAATCACATGTTATGCTCAAACTTTTTGAATGAAAACACAAAATAAAACTTAACCACTCTCAGATGTGTATAGCAGCTTAAAAAAGGAAAAGGTCCCTACAGCCTTCCCAAAAAATAAATACTAGTAAACCACAAAAGATGCGCTAAATACAGCAACACATCAGCCAGCATAGGAATATATCAAAATGTAATTGTTACAATTGTTAAAACAATGCATCCGTAAAGATAAGTAAAATCTCAACCACCGGTGGTAAATAAGAATATAGAATTCTAAGAATGCCTATTTTACACATATACCAATTAAATGAATAAATGATTTAAACTGCTATGCATAAAAAAACATATAAACAATAAAACAATTCTCTTCTAGAAAAGAGAGAGCTGATAAATGCTGGATAAAAGGCCAAGACAGCTAATATACTTGATAGAAACAAGTAATATCAGTTCATCCAAATTGCATGCAAATATCCTCTAATAAAGAACACAGTGTGCCACTCGTATCCGTTCTTTATATTAGTGGTGCCCCTAATGATCTTCAAAAGTATATGTCTTTGGTGTATATTACTTGCCTTTTTTCACTTTGTACAGTCCTTTAGGGGCTAAAGGTAATCTTACTCCGTTCAAACTTTTTGCTTGGCTTTAAAAAAGTTGCACTAAAGACAACATATAATTTATAATAATATATGTACATATACATTAAAATAAAGTATTTACACTAAATAAGGACCTACACTATTTAACCCCTACACTCCTTAACCCTAAACTTTCGCAACCCCCATCACAAACTCCCCCTTCACTACATAACCCCTAAACTGCTACAACCCCTATTGCAAGAAACCCCCTAAATCAGGGCTCAACAAAACCCTGGAGACGGGGAGCTCCTAAATATTGTGTTATTCTCCTATATATCTATATACAAATACCACTGCTGACTCCTAACCTTTAAACACATTTGTCGACCCCTGCCCTACACTACTTAACCCCTAAACCATCACAATCCCATTGCAAGAAACACCCTACTCTATTAACCCCTAAACTGCAACAACCCCCATCGCAAAAAAAAACTACTTTATTAACCTCTAAACCGTAACAACCTCCATTTCAAGAAACCTCCTTCTCTATTAACCCCTAAACCACCACAACTCTCATCACAAGAATTCTATTCTCTATTAACCCCATAATAGCTAATCTCTCAAAACCCCAAACCTAAGACCCCCTAAATTACAAAAAATAAAAAAACACTGCCAGTTTAAAAAAAATAATAATAAGTTTTCTCATTGGAGAGTTGCTTGAATTAGTAATAAATCTAGAGGATGTGTATTTTATTATAATAATTTAAAGGGACAGCAAACTTTTACTTACAGTATTTATGTGAGCCTAAATCATCTTCAAGCTCTTGAATCATTCTTTTAATTATGTAATACAATCCATGTAAGGTACTTATTTACCTGGCCCTTGCACGCCCATTCAGCTAATGTATTTTTAAAAAATATCTCTGCCATTGAACATTGCAGCCAACCAGCAGCGGTCTTTTGCCAATCCCATTTGACAAGCAGAGCAGTAGAATATATTCTGATTGGCTTTACTGCCTGGTGATGGCTAGGCAGGTGGTCGGGGGCCTAGGTAAAATTAGACAACTAAAATAATTTAAAGGGATATGAAATCCAATTTTTTTCTTTTATGATTCAGAAACAACTTTCTCATTTAATTATATTATCATTTTTTCTTCATTTACTTGGTATTTTTTGTTGAAAAGCAGATACGTACGCTTAGTAGCCAGCCCATTTCTGGAGCATTATATGGCAGCAGTTTTGCAAGAATGTTATTAATTTGCAAGAGCACTAGATGACAGCACTATTTCCTGCCATGTAGTGCTCCAGATGCTTACCTAGATATCAACACAGAATATCATGGAAATAAAGCAAATTTGATAATAGAAGTTAGTTGGAAACTTCTGTAAAATGGTATGTTCTATTTGAATCACATTTTTTTTTTGGGGGGGGGGGGGGTTATGCCCCTTTAAGAACTGGCTATTGATTAGGAGACTTACATTCATTTTAAAATTAGTAACATGATTTAAAAAATGTTTCTTTCCAATGGCATGGAGAGTCCACAAATCCATTCCAATTACTAGTGGGAATTCAACTCCTGGTCACCAAGAGGAGGCATAGAACACACCAGCAGAGCTGTTAAGTATTACTACTACTTCCCATAATCCCCAGTCATTCTTTCCCTTTATCATCGGGAGGATGTGCGAAGATGGTGTCTGAAGATATTTAATCCTTTAATGGGTACTTTTCCCTGCAAGCAGGAATGTTGTGTCCATTTAATTCTCTTTAGTAAGAGTAATGGTGTCTTTTAGCAGTTAGAAGATGGCAAGGTGCTCTTTGCTTAACTTCTAACACCAATGCTACTCCTTTATAGAAAACCAGGGTCGGTTACTCTTTTCTTCTTTTTCTACAGGTCCCTGTCAGAAGTTGGTGAATCTGTCATACCTAAGAAGCTGTTCCCTGCCTGGCAGCTGGATCCACAGGTAAGTGCTTTCCCTTCTTGGTTAGAAGGAATCAGCACTCTAGGGGTTAAATCCTCTGTGGAGTTTTCATGGGACTTAATTGATTTCTCTATGTGGAGATATATCATTAAAAAGGCATATATTGCGGCACTGCATCTGCCGTAAGGGGGTATTACCTTAGACAGATTTCTATATATGAGGCTGGCAATAAGAGGGTTAAAAAAAGGAACATATAAATTTATGTTTTATTTATATTAGGTGTTCATTATATTAGTTCTTTTGAGGAGAATCGGTTTGTTTACTTTCCCTTCAGTTGTTATTAGCTAACTGCAGTGGATAATCAGTCAGAGATCGTTAAAAGGATTTAGACTTTATTATACGCACCTTTTTTTCTGTGGCACCGTTTCTTCTAACTGTTGCGATCACGTGATCAACTTCTGTGCTTCTGCTCTCCGGCTTCTCTGTAACAGCCGAGTTAGGAGAGGACTGTGTTGCAGTCTCCTGTTGAAGATGCGGATCTGTTATAAGGAGAGTTATAATCAAGTGGATCTATTCCTCATCTAGAGGGACATTTTTCTACTGGTCACAGAAGCGGTAAGCCCTCAGCAGGGCTGAGGTATAGCGGTGCCAGTAATTTTAAGGTTGTCCTTTTGCATATTGATATTTACATAGTGTATACAATATTTGGGGAAGTTTTTATATTAGAGATCTTCAAATCTTTGTGGGGACCAATATTCCTATCGTTATGGACCCTAATGAAAATGTAAGTGTATCATTTGACAAATGTTTATATTGCTTGGAGGCTCAAATTATTCCTCCTGTGCAATTTTGCTACTCATGCTTAAATAAAATGTTATCTAAAGATAAGAATTCCCTCTCAGAGCCTTTTGTCTCTCAGGATAATGTTGTCCATGCCTCAGCTTTCCCCTCAAACGTCCCAAGCTTAAGCAATTTCACATGCAGTGCCCTGCGGTTCCTCTGAACAAGTTCCTAGGGGTGTTTATTTACCAGGAGATTTTGCTGCACAAATAACTTCTGCAGTTTTCTGCAGCTTTGTCTGCCTTTCCCATTACTTGTAAAATAAAGAGGAAATCTAAAAATATATCTAATACAAAGAATTCTGACTTCGCTAAGACAGCGCTTTTCAGCCTCTCTCAGTTATCTGAAGAGGATTATTCCTCAGTGGCCTCGGAGGGCGAGAACACTGATTATGAGACTGCTGTTGCAGCAGATCTAATTTTAAATTTAAACTGGAGCACCTCCGTTTACTCTTGAAGGAGGTCCTAGCTACATTGGAGGACTCTGACTCCACTGTCACTGAGACTCCTAAGAAGTCTAACTAACTTAACAGAGTATTTTATGTCATTCCTACATCTGTAGAGGTATTTCCAGTTCCAGATCGTATGAATAGCTCAGGAATGGGAGAAACTGGGGATTCCTTTCTCCCCGTCCCCTGTTTTTAAGATGTTGTTTCCTGTTGCTGACTCTGTGGGTGACTCGTGGCACACTTTGCCTAAGGTAGAGGGCGCTATATCTACTGTAGCCAAGAGAACTACTATCCCCCTTAAGGATAGTTCCTCTTTCAAGGACCCTACGGATAAGAAGCTGGAAGCTTACTTAAGAAAGATGTACATTCATCAGGGTTTACAATGGCAAACAGTTGCAAGTATTTCTACGGTAGCGGGTGCAACCTCTTATTGGTGCAACTCCTTGTCCGACCTAATTTCAGAGGAGACTACCATAAAGGAGATCCAGGATAGGATCAAGGCTTTAAAACTGGCTAATACTTTTTATCTGTGATGCCAGAATGCAAGTCGTTAGGCTGGGAGCCAAAATTTATAGCTTTGCGGTTCTAGCTCACAGAGCTCTGTGGCTGAAATCTTGGTCTGTGGATGTAACATCCAAGTCCAAACTTCTGTCTTTACCTTTTAAGGGCAAGACTTTATTTGATCCCAGTCTTGCAGATTTTTTTTCAGAAGTTACCGGTGGAAAGGGATCTTTCCTACCTCAAAACAAAAAGGCTAGACTTAAGGGTTGCCAAAATTAAAATTTCCGTTCCTTTTGCAACTTCAAAAGGACAAAAGTCTTATTCCTCTTCTTCCAAGCTGGAGCAGTCTAGGACTTCATGAAGGTCCAGTCAACCTTGGAGTAAGGGGAAACAAACCAAGAAACCTTCCTCTGAGTCTAAATCAGCATGAAGGGGCCGCCCCTGATCCAACCTTGGATCAGGTAGGGCGCAGGCTTTCCTTCTTTCGACTGTCTTGGATCTGCGATGTCCCAGATCCTTGGGCTGTGGAAGTATTATCCTAGGGATACAGGATAGTGTTCAAGTCTTGTCCCCCCAGGGGTAGATTTATCCTGTCAAGGTTATCTGCAAACCAGGTGAAGAGAGAGGCCTTCTTAAGCTGCGTAAATGACCTCTCTTCTCTGAGAGTGATTGTCCCAGTTCCTGTCACGGAACAGGGTCAAGGATTCTATTTAAACCTTTTTGTGGTTCCCAAAATGGAGGGAACTTTCCGACCCATATTGGACATCAAGTGTCTCAACAAATTTCTCAAGGTTCTGTCCCTCAAAATGGAGACTATGGGGCATATCTATCAAGCTCCGTATGGAGCTTGAATCCCGTGTTTCTGGCGAGCCTTCAGGCTCACCAGAAACACCAGTTATGAAGCAGCGGTTTAAAGACTGCTGCTCCATAACCTGTCCGCCTTCTCTGAGGAGGCGGACAGAGATCACCACAATTCAACCCGATCGAATACGATCACGTTGATTGAAACCCCCCTGCTAGTGGCTGATTGGCCGCAAATCTGCAGGGGGCGGCGTTGCACCAGCAGTTCACAAGAGCTGCTGGTGCAATGCTGAATGCGGAGAGCGTATTGCTCTCCGCATTCAGCGAGGTCTGTCGGACATGATCCGCAAAGTCGGATCATGTCCGACAGGTCTTTCATAAATAGGCCCCTATATGTTCCATTCTACCCTTGGTTCAGGAGGGTCCGTTTATAACAAACCATAGACCTGAAGGACGCATATCTTCATGTTCCTATTCACAGGGAACATCACCAATTCTTGAGGTTTGCAATCTGGACAAACACTTACAATTTGTTGCCCTTCCTTTCGGCCTTGCCACAGCTCCTCAGATCTTTACCTAGGGACCCTTTTGGTGGTGGTCAGATCTCAGGGGATAGCGGTGGTGCCATAACTGGACAACATCTTGGTTCAGGCGCCATCTTTTCATTTAGCAAGATCCCATACAGATTATCTGCTATCTACTCTTTGATCCTATTGGTGGAAAGTAAATCTGGAAAAGAGTTCCTTGGTACCAGACACCAAGGTATGCTTTTTGGGAACGATCATCGACTCTGTCCATGAAGATTTTTCTGACAGATGTCAGAAAGTCCAAAATTCTTGCTTCTTTTCTTTCACTTCAGTCCTCTATTCATCTATCAGTGGCTTAGTATATGGAAGTAATTGGTCTAATGGTTGCTTCCATGGATATTATTCCTTTTGCTCGCTTCCATCTGAGACCTCTACAGTTATGCATGCTAAGACAATGGAACGAAGACCACTCAGATCTTTCTCAGAGGATACATTTTAGACTCCCGACTCTCTGTCCTGGTGGATCTCTTAGGACCATCTCTCTCAGGGAACATGCTTCCTGACACCATCCTGGGTGATTGTGACCACAGATGCCGGCCAGTCGGGCTGGGGAGCAGTTTAAGGTTCCTTAAAGGCTCTGGGTCTCTGGACTCGAGAGGAGTCTTCTCTCGCAATAAATATTCTAGAATTGAGAGCAATCTTCAATGCCCTAACAGCTTGGCCCCAATTGTGTTTAGTACGGTTTATCAGATTCCAGTCGGACAACATCACCTTAGTGGCGAATATCAACCACCAGGGAGGAACTCTGAGTTCCTTAGCTATGAAGGAGGTGACTCGCATACTCCAGTGGGCAGAGTCTCATGATTGTCTCCTCTCTGCCATCCACATCCCAGGGGTGGACAACTGGTTGGTTACCCTCATGTGGAAGTTCTGGAGTTGGATTTGATGGTGTCTCATCTAAACACCAAGCTTTCAAGGTACGGGTCAAGATCAAAGGATCCTCAAACAGCTCTGATAGATGCTCTGGCAGTTCCTTTGGACTTCGGTCTTGCGTACATGTTTCCTCCGTTTGCTCTCCTTCCTCAAGTAATTGCTCGTATCAAACAAGAGAGGGCATACATCAGTGATTCTAATCACCCCTGCATGGCCTCGAAGGATCTGGTTTGCATATCTGGTGAAGATGTCATCTATTCACCCTTGTAGGTTGCCCTTGAGAAAGGACCTTCTAATTCAGGGTCCCTTCCTCCAACCAAATCTAGATTCTCTGGAGATGACTCCTTGGAGATTGAACATCTAGTCTTGCTAGGCGTGGTTTTTCTGAGAAAGTCATTGATACCATGCTTCAGGCTTGTGAACCGGTTACTCGCAAGATCTAGCATAAGGTATGGCGTAAGTACCTTTATTGGTGCAAATACAAGGGTTTCTCTTGGAGCTGGGTGAGGGTTCCCCGAATTTTGTCTCTTCTTCAGGATGGCCTCGAGAAAGGTTTGTCAGTCAGCACTCTGAAGGGTCAGATTTCTGTACTGTCTATTCTTTTGCACAAATGTCTGGCAGATCTGCCAGATGTTCAATCTTTTGTTCAGGCCTTGGTCAGAATCAGGCTTGTGTTTAAACCTGTTGCTCCTCCTTTCAGAAGACACTCCTGTTGCATAACCTGGACATTGTACGTGCTCTAAATTTTGATCTGCAAGCAACTAAAGATTTTCGGCAATCCTCTGCCCTGTTCGTTATCTTTTCTGGTAAACATAAGGGTCAGAAGGCCACTTCTTCTACTCGTTCTCTCTGGTTGAGAAGTGTTATCCGGTTAGCTTATGAGACAGCTGGACAACAGCCTCCTGAGAGAATTACAGTTCATTCCACCTCTATATCTTGTGTCATCTTCTCTTTCCATTTTCCTTCGGCCGAATGACTGGGGATTATGGAAAGTAGGAGTGATACTTAAAGGGCCACTAAACCCAAAATCTTTCTTTCATGATTCAGATAGAACATACAAATTTAAACAACATTACAATTTACTTCTATTATTTATTTTGCTTCATTTTTTTAGATATCCTTATTTGAAGAAAAAGCAATGCACATGGGTGAGCCAATCACACGAGGCTTCTATGTGCAGCAACCAATCAGCAGCTACTGAGCATATCAGCAAAGAATATCAAGAGAATAAAACAAATAAGATAATAGAAGTAAATTAGAAAGATGTTTAAAATTGCATTCTCTTTCTAAATCATGAAAGAAAAAAATGTGGGTTTCATGTCCCTTTAACAGCTCTGCTGGGGTGTTCTTTGCCTCCTCCTGGTGGCCAGAAGTTGAATTCCCACTAGTAATTGGAATGGATTCGTGGACTCTCCATGCCAGGAAAGAAAGAAATGTATCAGGTAAGCATACATTTAGTTTTACTGTTCCTTTAATAAGAAATATTTTATATTTTTTGTGCAAGTTAAAGGGACAGTCTAGGCCAAAATAAACTTTAATGATTCAGATAGGGTATTCAATTTTAAAGAATTTTCCAATTTACTTTTATTACCAATTTTGTTTTGTTCTCTTGCTATTCTTAGTTGCAAGCTAAACTTAGATAGGCTCATATGCTTATTTCTTAGACCTTGAAGACCGCCTCTTATCTGAAAGCATTTTGACAGTTTTTCACAAATAGAGGCCGTTAGTTAATTTGTGCCATATAGATAACATTGTGCTCACTCTCGTGGAGTTACCTAGGAGTCAGCACTGATTGGCTAAAATGCAAGTCTATCATAAGAACTGAGATAATTGGGCAATATGCAGACACAAGGTAATCACAGCGGTAAAAAATATTAATATAACTGTGTTTGTTAAGCAAAACTGGAGAATGGATAATAAAGAGATTATCTATCTTTTTAACCAATAAACATTCTGGTATAGACTGTCCCTTTAAGGTTTTATTTGATCAATAACTAGATAGTTTATATAAAGACATGATTCATGTCTGTTTTCATGCCATTCATTTGATTCAGTCTGTGTTATTATTCATTTGTTCTGTATGGCTGTATGCTACTTATTCTTTAAGAATTATTTTTAGCTCAGCCGCATGCAGCACATAATTAAAATAAATATCTGCACTTGAGAAGATGGCTTGAAGTCACTAATATGTAATATAGCATTTAAGGGTGCGATAATTTGTCATTGTAAGTGACTTGATTTTCTTTCATGCTGCTGTTTTACAGCCAGAAATTTACATCCAAGATTTTATAATTAATAATGCAGCTTAGACCAGTATCCTGTAGGCAAACATGCGTCAGACTCCATCAAGTATCTCAGTTTGGGGCCAATCATATGAGAAACAACTGAGTTTGCATCATTTATCATGATTTTTTTTTTATACTGACATTATTAAAGGTTTAAGTAACAGGTTAAAGTCATTTAGTAATCATACTTTCTATTATACATTTAAAAGATAATGGCCTTTATTCCAATCTTTCCAAAATGTTTGAACAATAAAAGAAAACGGGATCATACATTTTTTTCCCCATCAAAATGTTCACATTCTTACTAAGTCAAACACAGCTGAGATTGAAAACTTCAATAATACTCAATCTCCATTTCCTAACAACAGCACATAACAATAATTAATGTTGATCACTAAAATCTGAAATGATACATGAAAAAAATACAACTGTTCTCCAGGCTGCCCAGCTGGTCTCACCAACTGACCAGGTTACTCATCCTCATTCTGCTGGTCCAAGATTCTCTACTCTCCAGACGGTCCCCTCTCTCTGCATGCTGCTACTGTCAATTTCTTAATGTAGCATGATGAGGTTGAAAGAAGGAGAGAGAGAGAGAGAGAGAGAGAGAGAGAGAGAGAGAGAGAAAGAAAGAAAGAAAGAGAGAGAACGAAAGAGAGAGAAAGAAAGATAGAAAGAGAGAGAAAGAAAGAAAGATAGAAAGAGAGAGAAAGAAAGAGAGAGAGAGAAAAAGAGAGAGAGAGAGAGAGAGAAAGAAAGAGAGAGAAAGAAAGAGAGAGAGAAAGAAAGAGAGAGAAAGAAAGAAAGAGAAAGAAAGAGAGAGAGAGAAAGAAAGAAAGAAAGAAAGAGAACGAAAGAGAGAGAAAGAAAGAGAGAAAGAGAGAGAAAGAAAAAGAGAGAGAGAGAAAAAGAGAGAGAGAGAGAAAGAAAGAGAGAGAGAAAGAAAGAGAGAGAAAGAGAGAGAGAAAGAAAGAGAGAGAAAGAAAGAAAGAGAGAGAGAGAGAGAAAGAAAGAAAGAGAGAGAGAGAGAGAAAGAAAGAAAGAAAGAGAGAAAGAAAGAAAGAGAGAAAGAAAGAAAGAAAGAAAGAAAGAAAGAAAGAAAGAAAGAAAGAAAGAAAGAGAAAGTATATACAGATATATTTATAGAAATATATATTTAAAATAAAAAGATTTGTAAAAAATGATATCACATATTTCAAGGTTCTTGGTTCAAAAGTGTATACATATAATGTGTTTATATGTGTATACATGTATGTATGTAGCACGAACATATTTAAATCTATAAACACATAAATACAGATGTACAGGTGTACTGTATTTTAATGTGTTTTTGATATGTTTTGTGCAACTTTTTTTTAACCCTGACAGTTTTCTACAGGTCTGAAGTCACACTAAATATACTAGTGCAGTTTCAGCTTTCGCTCAAGCGCAACAACTGAAAATTAAGGTTTTATTACGTATCTATGCTACCTTCGTCTAGGAGTGTAGTGCCTTCTGCGGCCTCTGTTTACACAGCCTTCCTAAAGCCAATACTTAAGTATATAAACTTTCAGTATAGGTAGGGATACCACAGGCAAAAACAGCTTTTTCAAATGCCAAAATAATGGTTAAAGGAGCAATTTGTAAACAATTTAATACACTCCATCAGGTAAAATTAATATTTGGGAACAAATTAAAAGGGTGAACATTTTACAGTACACAGTCCTTTTAAAGACCCTTGGCAGCATATAATAACATCTATTGTACAAAGCACCAAAACAATAATCCACATATACATCTCTATCTATCTATCATCTTCATATTCATATATACATTCACTGGCAAGATTTCTATGTTGTCCATTTATTCTAATAATATCTGTACATTATGTGATCACAGATAAAACTACAATTGATTACCGTGTTGCTGCTGCTCAGTCTTGTTCTGTCAGCTGTCAACAAAATTGTCCTGCAAATGTTCCCACTATAAAAATAAATTGGAAAGTTGTTTAAAATTACATGCCCTATCTGAATCATGAAAGTTTATTTTTGACTAGACAGTCCCTTTAAATATGCGGCACATGCGCACATGGATGTTATATATAATTAAATTATCGTCAGCAATACCTCCAATTAATATAGTAGAAATTCTATCAGTACACTCCAGTGAAATATCAAATCTCTGTAGTATACTCCAAAATAACACTATTGCGATATCTATAAACTTGACAATAAAATTATTATTAAATATTAATGTTCAACCTCAATTAAAGTAATTCCTAAATTCTGACAAGTTAATCTCATTGATAATATTTATGTAGTAACTGAATATCACTTATGATATATATATATATATATCAATGAACATATGGCAGCACTCACTGGTCCTTTTAAATGTATATTTTTATTTGTGACTTTTCGGGGACCGTATCCCCTTCCGTATCCCCTGAGGAAGGGAATACGGTCCCCGAAACGTCACAAATAAAAAATATACATTTAAAAGGACCAGTGAGTGCTGCCATATGTTCATTGATAATCAACTCCTGCATGCACCCTGGCAAATTGACCTAAGAAGTGTGAGTGCTCTCCAGCTGCCTGTATATATATATATATATATATATATATATATATATATATATCTCAATTGATTCATACAATATTAAAGTATAAAGCAAGCTATAGAGATATCTATATTAATTAATATTCAATTAAATTGTCTGGTACATATGTATTATGGACACAATATAATCTATAAATCTACCTTAACTCAAAATTAATTAATTATCAAATACCGCAATTAAAGTTTACTTGAACAATTTATAACATTAATCCAACGCCAAAATATGGCTTAATGATTTAACAACACTTGATGAACTAAGTATATCCCAATGTTATAATAATAAGAATTTTAGCTTAAATTCAACAAGTCTAATGGAATTTGCGGGAGATTATTGTTCAACAACTAGCCAAAAATAGCTTTATATCACTTCAAAGAATCAACCAGAGAATTTTATATATTATCAACACAATAGCCAATTCATGTGCAATTCTTAAAAAATTCACAGAAAATTAAAATATGAATTTATAAGTATGGACTGCAAAATCCCCTTTCTTAATAATAACGTTACTGAGCACTAATATAATTATTTATAGACTACACATGTCTATGAATTATTAAATTATCCCTATACAGCTTCCATTAAACTATGGCTATAAAGAATATATTTGCTAAAGTCTATTAAAATTATTTAAAACAATTGCTGATACAGTATCAGTAAACCAATTTAAGAGTTCAATATTTCAGATATTTCTGTTGACATACGTGAAAGAATTCCACTATTTTGCAACAGAGCAACAGGTCACAGAGCTATATCTCTCTTTCCTTAAGAGAGGATTCCAGCAGGGTCCAGAGACTTATCCAAACGTAGGCCCAAAACAGTGTGTGAGTTTCTGGGTAACAAAGTGAGTCTGTCCCTCTTTTTTGCATAGTGTGGGCTATATTCTTTGACATAGCTCCTCCTTCAATTTAGAATCATCCAATAGAAATATTTGATTATGCCCTTAGCTCTCATTGGCTTTGGTAATTTGTTTTCGCAGATCTGTTTACTTAATTCCTCTCAATCAATTATCTTTTTGGCTGCAGTTCTCGTAATGAACACAGGGAGAATAATGGGAACTGGAACGTTGTCCATATAGTAAATTATTCAGCTGCAGGAAAATATATTTCCTTATATATTTTTATAAATGTATATTCAATATACTTATTTCCTAGTATTAATAAAACATTTGGTCAATATATATGGGATTATTTAATTTAACTGAGCACGTATATTTTAAGACTAAGCATGGGTATAATTATTAAATCTAGTATGTATTCTAATAAATATTTAAATATTAGGTCTGGGCACAATATTAATTCTTATACTATATACTGTATATATTTCTATTAGGGGACTTGAAAGGATTTTAATAATTCTAGTACCATGTTAATAATTAATATTTCAGGAAGTTTATTTATTTTTAATTTCATATTCTGATATTATATTGCCACATTTTCCAGTTATCTCTATATTCCATACATACCTGCAAGTAGAATCCTGTTGGAACTAATATCATTAAATATATATATATGAGCATTATTTCATTTAATATAAATACATTGCACATCTGTGGATATCACTTCATATTGATGTTAGACCTTGGACACATCTCCTATACTTAAATATATATATATATATATATATATATATATATATATATATACATACACACACACACACAATATATTGTCAGGGTACCTGTAGATATCAGTGGACAAATATATATATATATATATATATATATATATATATATATATATATATATATATAATGTATATGTATATATATATATTAAGATATATATATAAGTATGAAATCTCTCAAAAAGTATGTTTGAACATCCCCATTTTATCACTGAATACTTTCTCCTGATTAACATAACATCTAAGAGTTCAAAAGAGAGCATCTGTCTCATTAACCAGCACAAACCCCTGGGTTGAGGGAGCCAATAGTCTATGTTTTGGTGGAAAATATGCTCAGAAGCCCTTTGAAAATTCTCAATATACTTTCTGATCTGAGAGAAGCATTTGCCAACAGACATGTGATAATTTAACACCATGGCTCACTAGATTTCGTTTGAAGCTTGATTGGATTCAGGAAAAAACAGTTTCTGGCTGAGGAGATGGCTCATATCACCTGGGTGTGAATTGCCCCCTGCGGAGTTTCCAGTATGCAGCCCCAGACAAATTAGCATTTCAAGTCTCTGTATGACATAAAAAAAATGAATCTTGCAAAAGGAATTGTGCCAGGTTTTCATGTGAGTTTGAGATACTCAAATGAACATGTATATTCAGACACATATTGAATGTGAACATGGAGATCTGGGAGATTGTATATGCCTAAGAAGGGTAATATTGGAAGCTGAAAATCTAGGAATCCTGATTTCAATGTGTCTTAACCTATGTGTTTTTTTTTTTTTTGAATCATAGAAGTCTTAAAGATCTGAAGTTTGGACAAATCATATATATAGTTTTCAAACATTAAACATGTGCCCCAGACTATTAAATAATATATATGAATAAATTGATATGAAATTGTCTATTCATATAATATTAAAGGGACATAATACTCATATGCTAAATCACTTGAAACTGATGCAGTATAACTGTAAAAATCTGACAGGAAAATATCACCTGACCATCTCTATGTAAAAAAGGAAGATATTTTGCCTCACAATCTCCTCAGCTCAGCAGAGTAAGTTCTGTGTAAAAAGTTATACTCAACTGCTCGCAGCTGCAGGTAAAAAAATTTAAAAAATGAAGAAATGAACAGCAGCCAATCAGCATCAGCAGTGCTGAGGTCATGAACTTTTACTTTGATCTCATGAGATTTGACTTGACTCTCATGAGATTTCATTGTAAACTTCCTTTACCTGATTGGTGAAATAAGATGAGAGTGCACGATGCTCATCCCTTCAACTGTCCTAGGACAGACATACTAATATGCTGCTTAGAAATCCTTTACAATGGGAGGTGGCTACTGAGGAACTTTTGAGGTAAAATATCTTTCTTTTTTACATATAGATGTTCAGGAGAT
Organism: Bombina bombina; assembly: GCF_027579735.1. NCBI lineage: Eukaryota > Metazoa > Chordata > Amphibia > Anura > Bombinatoridae > Bombina > Bombina bombina. The sequence goes on from NC_069505.1 coordinate 340,085,577, forward strand.
ATTTTCTAGTCAGCTTTTTACAGCTATGCTGCATCACTTTCAAGTGTTTAAACATTTGGGTATTATGGCCCTTTAAATGTGAAAGTCTGCTAAATGAAAAATATAAATAACCTATTCTTTTTATTTTTCAGGCATCTAACAAATACATGTGTGGTTGTCCCATAAATTGTGTAATAAGTTTTACGCACGCAGAAAGAGGTGTACTGAATGTGACATATGCTGTGTTTTTATCTGAATATAAGAAAATAATCAAATACAACTTTAAATGGATTTTAAGATAATAATAATAATATGATGTTAAAAATAATACTGATGTTTCATATTAAAATAATCAGAAAAAAATTACAAAATATGATCCATGTATATTAAAAATATGACCAGACAGGTTTATTAATATAAAGAAACAGTGTATTTGATAAACATTTTTTTAGATTAAAAAATTGAACTGCAGAAATATTTGAATGAAACGTTTGTCTCTGTCGGCTTCCCCCAATGGCTTAATCCAGTATTACAGCCAAAAGGCATTTGGCTGTTGAAAATGAAATTTCCCAGTAACCAATCAGAGAAAAGTGGGTACCCAAATCTATCGAATGATTAAGAAATGAGGAGGAGTCTTGTGTCAGACAAAATCTCCCTGCACAGAGAGAGAGAGGATCTTGGTGCAAATAATTTTGGTTGGTAACTACTTTTGCAATCTTGCTTGCTGCCATCTTTGCTTATAGAACGATCAGTGTGCGAACACAATTTTCTGTAAGACAAATACGTTGGGACACTCTTTGTGGATAAGAGACTATCAAGATTAAATCTCTCACAAATTTGCATAATTCCTCTAAGTGTATGGCGATATACATATTTGGATATTAACTGAAATCTCAAACTGGTGACCTGGTAAAGTATCAAGAAATACATTAATTGTTGCTGCAGTCTAATTGAAGCTGATAAATTTAAAAGAGCACAATTAGTATTTTAAGCTTGTGTTTCATAGTCCTGTATAGTCTTAACTAGTCATTATTGCTAAATAATTTATTTACTAGACATGGTTTACAACAGTACATAAATCTAGTTTTTGTGATTAAATCCCTGGCGCGCGATCAAATATACGGCATAGGTTTCGGCGCAAGAGTGGGAACCTGCGCCGTCCGTAATTTCACCTCACACATCGGGGTATTACATAAACCCTGCGGCAGTTCATAAAGTGTCGTAAGTTGGATTAACTAGCAATGTCCAGAAATGAGTGTAAAGACAAGTCCCTAGTGACTTACGGCACTTTAGAAACTGCCGGCGCCTAAGAAAACTAAAGAAAATAACAAATCTCCCGTAAAAGTCTAACACGCCTCATAAAAAATAAGCCCGACACGTAAAACCCCTATATCCGCAATCCCCCTCTCATTAATATTAAATGTATTAACCCCTAGACCGACAACCCCCCACAACGCAATATGCCTATTTAATCTTTTAACCCCTACATCCACCAACCCCAACATCGCAAACTACCTCTTAAAACTATTAACCCTTAATCTGCCATTAACCCACAAAACCTATTCAAGTATTAACCCATAAACCGCCATAGCCCACATAGCCTATTAAATGTATTAACCCCTAATCTGCCGCTGCCAACGTCTCTGCCACTATAATAAAGTTATTAACCCCTAAACCTAAGTCTAACCCTAACACTCCCCTAACCTAAATACTTGCCTATAAAATAAACCCTAAGATAGCTACAATATAATTAATAATTACATTGTAGCTATTATAGGATTTATTTTTATTTTACAGACAACTTTGTATTTATTGTAACTAAGTACAATAGTTATTAAATAGTTATTAACTATTTAATAGCTACCTAGTTAAAATAAATACAAATTTACCTGTAAAATAAATCCTAAGCTAAGTTACACTTACACCTAACACTACACTATCATTAAATAAATTAAATGAATTAACTACAATTACCTAAAATTAAATACAATAAAATAAAATAAACTAAAGTACAAAAACCCCCCACTAAATTATAAAAAATAAAAAAAATTAAAAGAAGTTTAAACTAATTACACCTAATAAAATAAAAAGTCGCCCAAATAATAAAATTCCCTACCCTATACTAAATTACAAATAGCCCTTAAAAGGGCTTTTCTCTTGTAAGGTGTATTCAGTCCACGGATCATCCATTACTTGTGGGATATTCTCCTTCCCAACAGGAAGCTGCAAGAGGATCACCCACATCAGAGCTGTCTATAAAGCTCCTCCTCTCCCTGCCACTCCCAGTCATTCTCTTGCAGCTCTCGACAAGAAAGGAAGCAGTTAGATGGATGTGGTGTAATTTAGTTGTTTTTCTTCAAATCAAAAGTTTGTTATTTTCAAATGGTACCGGAGTTGTACTATTTTGGTCTCAGGCAGAAAGTAGAAGAAGAGTCTGCCTGTGGTCTTTAATGATCTTAGCAGGTTGTAACTAAGATCCATTGCTGTTCTCACACATAACTGAAGAGAGAGGTAACTTCAGCTGGGGGAATGGCGTGCAGGGTTTCCTGCTATGAGGTATGTGCAGTTAAAATTTTTCTAGAGAAATGTAAATACTAGAAAATGCTGTTAATACCGGATTTATCTAAGGTAAGCCTGATTACAGTGATTTAATAACAACTAGTATCATGCTTGCTGTTAAAGGTAATACTCTTATTATTTTTTCCATTACTGAAATATGAAACGTTTGCTGGAAGTGCTTAAATGTTTTTTATATGCATATTGGTGATAAAACTTTATTGGGGCCCAGATTTTTCCACATAGCTGGCTAAATTTTGCCTAGGGATAGTTTTGTTAGGCCTCTCACTGTGTATACATAAGTGGGAGGGGCCTAATTTCGCGCCTAAATGCGCATTCGTTTTTGCAGACAGACATCCAGTTTCCCTGAAGGAGTCCCCTGAATGCTTAGGACCTCTCTAAAGGGTTTTTGTGCTTTCCAAAGTCGATTGTATGGGAAGGTAGGGCCACAGCAGAGCTGTGGCAGTTTGTTGTGACTGTTAAAAAATGTTTATTTCGTTTTTTTGATCCGTTTTTTAAACTAAGGGGTTAATCATCCATTTGCAAGTGGGTGCAATACTCTGTTAGCCTATTATACACACTGTAAAAATTTTGTTTGATTTACTGCTTTTTATCACTGTTTTTCAAATTCTGACATTTTTTATTTTTCTTAAAGGCACAGTACCGTTTTTATTTTTTGCTTGTTTACTTTCATTAAAGCGTTTTCCAAGCTTGCTGGTCTCTTTGCTAGTCTGTTTAAACATGTCTGACATAGAGGAAACTCCTTGTTCATTATGTTTAGAAGCCATGGTGGAACCCCCTCTTAGAATGTGTACCAAATGTACTGATTTCACTTTAAGTTATAAAGACCATATTCTGTCTTTAAAAGATTTATCACCAGAGGAAACAAGGGGGAAGTTATGCCGACTAACTCGCCTCACGTGTCAGAACCTTTAACGCCCGCTCAAGGCACTCCCGCTCAAGAGGCGCCAAGTACATCTAGCGCGCCCATGGCGTTTACTTTACAAGACATGGCGGCAGTCATGGATAATACCCTTACAGCGGTATTATCCAGACTACCTGGGTTACAAGGAAAGCGAGACAGCTCTGGGGTTAGAAGAAATACAAAGCACTCTGACGCTTTAGTAGCTATGTCTGATACCCCCTCACAATATGCAGAAGCTGAGGAAGGAGAGCTTCTTTCTGTGGGGGATTTTTCTGACTCAGGGAAGATGCTTCAACCTGATTCTGATATGTCAATATTTAAATTTAAGCTTGAACACCTCCGAGTGTTGCTCAGGGAGGTTTTAGCTACTCTGAATGACTGTGACACCATTATAGTGCCAGAGAAAATGTGCAGATTGGATAAATACTATGCAGTGCCTGTTTACACTGATGTTTTTCCAATACCTAAAAGGTTTTCAGAAATTATTACTAAGGAATGGGATAGACCAGGTGTTCCGTTCTCTCCCCCTCCTGTTTTTAAGAAAATGTTTCCCATAGATTCTGCTACACGGGACTTATGGCAGACGGTCCCTAAGGTGGAGGGAGCAGTTTCTACCCAAGCTAAGCGTACTACTATCCCCGTCGAGGACAGTTGTGCTTTCCTAGATCCAATGGATAAAAAGTTAGAAGGTTACCTTAAGAAAATGTTTATTCAACAAGGTTTTATTCTACAGCCTCTTGCATGCATTGCCCCGGTCACTGCTGCTGCGGCCTTCTGGTTTGAGTCTCTGGAAGATGCCTTACAGGTAGAGACCCCATTGGATGATATACTTGACAAGCTTAGAGCACTTAAGCTAGCCAATTCATTTGTTTCTGACGCCATTGTTCATTTAACTAAACTAACGGCTAAGAATTCTGGTTTTGCTATTCAGGCGCGTAGGGCGCTATGGCTTAAATCATGGTCAGCTGACATTACTTCAAAGTCTAAGCTTCTTAACATTCCCTTCAAGGGGCAGACCCTATTCGGGCCTGGATTGAAGGAGATCATTTCTGATATTACTGGAGGAAAAGGTCATGCCCTTCCTCAGGATAGGTCTAACAAATTAAGGACCAAACAAACTAATTTTCGTGCCTTTCGAAACTTTAAGACGAGCGCGGCATCAACTTCCTCTAATACAAAACAAGAGGGAAATTTTGCCCAGTCCAAGCCGGTCTGGAGACCTAACCAGGCTTGGAACAAAGGTAAGCAGGCCAAGAAGCCTGCTGCTGCCTCTAAGACAGCATGAAGGATTGCCCCCCGATCCGGTAACGGATCTAGTAGGGGGAAGACTTTCTCTCTTCGCCCAGGCTTGGGCAAGAGATGTCCAGGATCCCTGGGCGTTGGAAATTGTGTCCCAGGAATATCTTCTGGACTTCAAATCTTCCCCTCCAAAAGGGAGATTTCACCTTTCACAATTATCTGCAAACCAGATAAAGAGAGAGGCATTCTTACATTGTGTTCAAGACCTCCAAGTTATGGGAGTGATCCACCCAGTTCCAAAGGAGGAACAGGGTCAAGGTTTCTATTCAAATCTATTTGTGGTTCCCAAAAAAAGAGGGAACCTTCAGACCAATATTAGATCTCAAGATCCTAAACAAATTTCTCAGTGTCCCATCCTTCAAGATGGAGACTATTCGAACCATCCTACCTATGATCCAGGAGGGTCAATACATGACTACCGTGGACTTAAAGGATGCTTATCTTCACATTCCGATACACAAAGATCATCATCAGTTTCTCAGGTTTGCCTTCCTAGACAGGCATTACCTGTTTGTGGCTCTTCCCTTTGGGTTAGCTACAGCTCCAAGAATCTTTACAAAGGTTCTGGGGTCACTTCTGGCGGTCCTAAGGCCGCGGGGCATAGCAGTAGCCCCTTACTTAGACAACATTCTGATACAGGCGTCTAATTTCCAAATTGCCAAGTCTCATACGGACATCGTTCTGGCATTCCTGAGGTCGCATGGGTGGAAAGTGAACGAAAAGAAGAGTTCTCTATCCCCTCTCACAAGAGTTTCCTTCCTGGGAACTCTGATAGATTCTGTAGAAATGAGGATTTACCTGACAGAGGCCAGGTTATCAAAACTTCTAAATTCTTGCCATGTTCTTTATTCTACTTCTCGCCCTTCGGTGGCTCAGTGTATGGAAGTAATCGGCTTAATGGTAGCGGCAATGGACATAGTTCCGTTTGCCCGCCTACATCTCAGACCGCTGCCACTCTGCATGCTCAGTCAGTGGAATGGGGATTACACAGATTTGTCCCCTCTACTAAATCTGGATCAAGAGACCAGGGATTCTCTTCTCTGGTGGCTATCTCGGGTCCATCTGTCCAAAGGTATGAGCTTTCGCAGGCCAGATTGGACAATAGTAACAACAGACGCCAGCCTTCTGGGCTGGGGGGCAGTCTGGAACTCCCTGAAGGCTCAGGGATCGTGGACTCAGGAGGAGGTTCTCCTTTCGATAAACATTCTGGAACTAAGAGCGATATTCAATGCTCTTCAGGCTTGGCCTCAGCTAGCGACAATGAGGTTCATCAGATTTCAGTCGGACAACATCACGACTGTAGCTTACATCAACCATCAAGGGGGAACAAGGAGTTCCCTAGCGATGTTGGAAGTTTCAAAGATAATTCGTTGGGCAGAGATTCACTCTTGCCACCTATCAGCTATCCATATCCCAGGTGTAGAGAACTGGGAGGCGGATTTTCTAAGTTGACAGACTTTTCATCCGGGGGAGTGGGAGCTCCATCCGGAGGTGTTTGCACAGTTGATCAACGTTGGGGCAAACCAGAACTGGATCTCATGGCGTCTCACCAGAACGCCAAGCTTCCTTGTTATGGATCCAGGTCCAGGGATCCCAAGGCGACACTGATAGATGCTCTAGCAGCACCTTGGTCCTTCAACTTGGCTTATGTGTTTCCACCGTTTCCTCTGCTCCCTCGTCTGACTGCCAAAATCAAGCAGGAGAGAGCATCAGTGATTTTGATAGCACCTGCGTGGCCACGCAGGACTTGGTATGCACATCTGGTGGACATGTCATCCTTTCCACCATGGACTCTGCCTCTAAGACAGGAAATACAGAAATACATATCCATCCTATTAACCCCTTATGTTAAAAAAGCCTGTATATCTAAATCAATATTTAACCCCTGGGGGTAAAGGCAATCCAACTGTTTAATCCAGAATGTTTCTCGTTGTCGGAGTTTGAGTAGCCTATTGGTATCCCATATGTTAGGAGGGATCCATTCTATAACTTTAATTTCTAAACCCTTTGGATCGCAGTTGTGTGCCTGTTTGAAATGCTGTGGGACACTATTGTTACTCTTTTAACTGTGATGTTTACTGATATATTTAAATGTAAATAATTGGTTTTTTTTTTTTTTTTTTTTACATATATTTTTTTAGACCATCCATGTATTTTACATCAATATTAATGATTTTAACACGGTATAGGTAAGCAAAAAAATTATTTTATTTTTTTTAACAGTTAATTCTATATCTGTAATTTTCAACTATATAGTTATTAATTTATATACTGTCATGATTTATGTTAATCAGCAGGTATAATTCTGTATAGGATATTTTGGCTATGTAACCTACCATCAATATTATAGTGGCAATGAAACAGTTAAATACCGGTAACTGAGGCTATTAATTCCTATAAAAGGCAGGAAGTTATAGCACAGCAACACTCTTGAAAAAGTTCCAGAACGGAACGAAACGTACGTCGAGTGAGGGGGCTTATCTATTGCCTCTGTTAATGATATTTGCATCAATCCTGTGAGGCCGGTTTTGTGGTGTAATTCTGACAACTTTGACAATTGAATGCACCGAGTGGGCTGAGGATTGTATGTGTTTAGTTTTATTAGTTCGCTCTATTTTATCAAGAGACTTATCTCCATATTGAGAGAGTGACCCCAACAACCAATCAGCAACGCGGAGCTGATCTAAGGAAGCAATTGCCGGATTGGCCAGGATCCTACACACCCACAGACAGCCGGGTTACTGACGCTGCACGCAACGCCATTGAAGCTGAAGGAGAGGAGAACGCATTGGGTGATATCGTACAATGCTTGTTTTAGGTTTTTAAATTGTGAGTGTTATTCTTATGTGTGACTTTTATATGTGAAACAATAAATTTTTTAGACTGTCTGCACTTAGATGCGTTTGGGCGCTCTTTTTTCTTTATTTCTTTAGATTATCACTACAAGTTCGTTATGGGACTTTTCTAAGGAGCAGCCTGCACTTTTTACCAATCAAAAGGAGCATTGACTTTTAACTGGACAATCGTTTTTTAACATTTGTAAGACTTTTTACGTCTATTTATATCATTGTATATCATTGTATGTCATCTTAACATTGTTTGAGGAACATTAATTACAAATTGTAATACTCATTAGAGATCTAATAGAGATATATCACTACCTAGATTTTAAGCAGCGCCTGTATACTTTCCTTGTCTTTGTCTCTAAGACAGGACCTTCTACTTCAGGGTCCTTTCAACCATCCAAATCTAATTTCTCCGCGACTGACTGCCTGGAGATTGAACGCTTGATTTTATCAAAGCGTGGCTTCTCTGAGTCAGTCATTGATACCTTAATTCAGGCACGAAAGCCTGTCACCAGGAAATTCTATCATAAGATATCGTGTAAATATCTTCATTGGTGTGAATCTAAGGGTTACTCATGGAGTAAGGTCAGGATTCCTAGGATATTGTCTTTTCTCCAAGATGGATTGGAGAAGGGTTTGTCAGCGAGTTCCTTAAAGGGAAAGATTTCTGCTCTGTCTATTCTTTTGCACAAGCGTCTGGCGGATGTTCCAGACGTTCAGGCATTTTGTCAGGCTTTAGTTAGAATCAAGCCTGTGTTTAAACCTGTTGCTCCGCCATGGAGTTTAAATTTAGTTCTTAAAGTTCTTCAAGGGGTTCCGTTTGAACCCTTGCATTCCATAGATATCAAGCATTTATCTTGGAAAAGTTCTGTTTTTGGTAGCTATCTCCTCGGCTCGTAGAGTTTCTGAGTTATCTGCCTTACAGTGTAATTCCCCTTATCTGATCTTCCATGCAGATAAGGTAGTTTTGCGTACCAAACCTGGGTTTTTACCTAAGGTGGTATCTAATAAGAATATCAATCAGGAGATTGTTGTTCCGTCACTGTGTCCTAATCCTTCTTCAAAGAAGGAACGTCTATTACAAAATCTTGACGTGGTTCGTGCTTTAAAGTTTTATTTACAGGCTACTAAAGATTTTCGTCAAACATCTGCATTGTTTGTTGTCTACTCTGGACAGAGGAGAGGCCAAAAGGCTTCGGCAACTTCTCTTTCGTTTTGGCTAAGGAGTATAATACGCTTAGCTTATGAGACTGCTGGCCAGCAGCCTCCTTAAAGAATTACAGCTCATTCTACTAGAGCGGTAGCTTCCACATGGGCTTTTAAAAATGAGGCTTCTGTTGAACAGATTTGTAAGGCGGCGACTTGGTCTTCGCTTCATACTTTCTCTTGTAAGGTGTATCCAGTCCACGGATCATCCATTACTTTGTGGGATATTCTCATTCCAAACAGGAAGTTACAAGAGGACACCCACAGCAGAGCTGTTATATAGCTCCTCCCCTAACTGCTATATCCAGTCATTCTCTTGCAACTCTCAACACGCATGGAGGGAGTAAGAGAGAAGTGGTGAAATATAGCTAGATTTTTCTTCAATCAAAAGTTTGTTATTTTTAAATGGTACCGGAGTTGTACTATTTTATCCCAGGCAGTAAATAGAAGAAGAATCTGCCTGCGTTTTCTATGATCTTAGCAGATTGTAACTAAGATCCATTGCTCTTCTCACATATGACTGAGGAGAGAGGTAACTTCAGCGGGAGAATGGCGTGCAGGTTATCCTGCTATGAGGTATGTGCAGTTACAATTTTTTCTAGAGATGTAAATGCTAGAAAATGCTGCTGATACCGGATTTATGTAAGGTAAGCCTGGATTTAATAGCGACTGGTATCATGCTTACTTTCAGAGGTAATACTCTTATAAATTTGCAGTATAAAATGTTTGCTGGTATGTTTAAGCGTTTTTATATATGCTTTGGTGATAAAACTTTATTGGGGCCTAGTTTTTTCCACATGGCTGGCTTAAATTTTGCCTAGAAACAGTTTCCTGAGGCTTTCTACTGTTGTAGTATGAGTGGGAGGGGCCTAAATTAGCGCTTTTTTTGCGCAGTTAAAATTACAGACTGAGACATCCAGCTTCCTCCAGGCGTCCCCTGAATGCTATAGGACATCTCTAAAGGGCTCAGAGGCTTTCCAAAGTCATTTATTTGGGAAGGTAGGGCCACAGCAGAGCTGTGGCAGTTTGTTGTGACTGTTAAAAAAAAACGTTTTTTGATATGTTTTTTGAATTAAGGGGTTAATCATCCATTTGCAAGTGGGTGCAATGCTCTGCTAGCTTATTATACACACTGTAAACATTTGTTGGTTTCTCTTAAAGGCACAGTACCGTTTTTTATATTTGCTTGTTAACTTGAATTAAAGTGTTTTCCAAGCTAGTCTGTGTAAACATGTCTGACATAGAGGAAACTCCTTGTTCATTATGTTTAAAAGCCATGGTGGAACCCCCTCTTAGAATGTGTACCAAATGTACTGATTTCACTTCAAGCAATAAAGATCATATTCTGTCTTTAAAAAATTTATCACCAGAGGAATCTGACGAGGGGGAAGTTATGCCGACTAACTCTCCCCACGTGTCAGCTCCTTTGACTCCCGCTCAAGGGACTCACGCTTAAATGGCGCCAAGTACATCCAGGGCGCCCAAAGCGTTTACTTTACAAGACATGGCGGCAGTCATGTATAATACACTGTCAGTGGTATTAGCCAGACTACCTGAATTTAGAGGAAAGCGAGATAGCTCTGGAGTTAGACTAAATACAGAGCATACTGCCGCTTTAAGATCCATGTCTGATACTGCCTCACAATATGCAGAAGCTGAGGAAGGAGAGCTTCAGTCTGTGGGTGATGTTTCTGACTCAGGGAAGATGATGCAACCTGATTCTGATATTTCTACATTTAAATTTAAGCTTCAACACCTCCGCGTGTTGCTCAGGGAGGATTTAGCTGCTCTGAATGACTGTGATACAATTGCAGTGCCAGAGAAATTGTGTAGACTGGATAAATACTATGCAGTGCCGGTGTGTACTGATGTTTTTCCAATACCTAAAAGGTTTACAGAAATTATTACTAAGGAATGGGATAGACCAGGTGTGCCGTTCTCTCCCCCTCCTATTTCTCCAACATTGGTGTGTCCGGTCCACGGCGTCATCCATAACTTGTGGGAATATTCTCTTCCCCAACAGGAAATGGCAAAGAGCACAGCAAAAGCTGTCCATATAGTCCCTCCTAGGCTCCGCCCACCCCAGTCATTCTCTTTGCCGCTGAACAAGCAGCATCTCCACGGAGATGGTGAAGAGTATGTGGTGATTAGTTGTAGTTTTTTATTCTACTATCAAGAGTTTGTTATTTTAAAATTGTGCTGGTATGTACTATTGTCTCTGAAACAGAAAAAGATGAAGAGTTCTGTTTGTGAGAGGAATATGATTTTAGCAGCAGTAACTAAAATCATTTGCTGTTTCCACATAGGACTGTTGAGATGAGATAACTTCAGTTGGGGGAAACAGTTGGCAGACTTTTCTGCTTAAGGTATGACTAGACATATTTCTAACAAGACTGTGTAATGCTGGAAGGCTGTCATTTTCCCCATCATGGGGACCGGTAAGCCATTTTCTTAGGGCTTAATATGGGCTATAAAACTGGTAGACACTTTTATGGGCTAGATCGATTGCTTTATTTGGGCATTTTATACAGCTTGATGTTGAAATTCACACTTTATAACTTTGGGGAACGTTTTTTTACGTCAGGCACTGGTTTAGACACCTTACCAGTCAGGAAGGGCCTTCTATGTAGTAGGCAGAGCCTCATTTTCGGGCCATTACTGCGCAGTTACTTTTGAGAGCAGGACATGCAGCTGCATGTGTGTGGGTCTGGAAATAGTTAAAAAGGTTCCTGAAAGGCTTCATTTGGTATGGTATACCCCCCAGGGTTTGGTAAAGTCGCAGCAAAGGCTGTAGCTGGGACTGTAGAGGGCTTAAAACTGTAAACGGCTCCGGTTTCGTCATTTTAAGGGTTAAAGGTCTGAAATTTGGGGTGCAATGCTTTGAATGCTTTAAGACACTGTGGTTAAATTTGAACAATTCCTTCATAGTTTTTCACATATTCAGTAAAAAAGTGTGCCCTGTTTAAAATTTAAAGAGACAGTAACGGTTTTGTTTTAAAACGGTTTTTGTATTTTATTGACAAGTTTAAGCCTGTTTAACATGTCTGTGCCTTCAGATAAACTATGTTCTGTATGTATGGAAGCCAATATGTCTCCCCCTTCAAAATTGTGTGATAATTGTGCCATAGCGTCCAAACAAAGTAAGGACAGTACTGCCACAGATAGTAAAGTTGCCCAAGATGATTCATCAGATGAAGGGAGTAGACATAGTTCTACATCATCTCCTTCTGTGTCTACACCAGTTTTGCCCACGCAGGAGACCCCTAGTAGCGCGCCAATGCTTGTTACTATGCAACAATTGACGGCAGTAATGGATAACTCCATAGCAAATATTTTATCCAAAATGCCTACTTTTCAGAGAAAGCGCGATTGCTCTGTTTTAAACACTGTAGAGCAGGAGGGTGCTGATGATAATTGCTCTGTCATACCCTCACACCAATCTGAAGTGGCCATGAGGGAGGTTTTGTCAGATGGGGACATTTCTGATTCAGGTAGAATTTCTCAACAGGCAGAACCTGATGTTGTGACATTTAAATTTAAGTTAGAGCATCTCCGCGCACTGCTTAAGGAGGTGCTATCTACTCTGGATGATTGTGACAACCTGGTCATTCCAGAAAAATTGTGCAAGATGGACAAGTTCCTAGAGGTTCCGGTGCACCCCAACGCTTTTGCTATACCCAAGCGGGTGGCGGACATAGTGAATAAGGAGTGGGAGAAGCCCGGCATACCTTTTGTCCCCCCTCCTATATTTAAGAAATTATTTCCTATGGTCGACCCCAGAAAGGACTTATGGCAGACAGTCCCTAAGGTCAAGGGGGCAGTTTCTACACTAGCCAAGCGCACTATTATTCCTATCGAGGATAATTGTGCTTTCAAAGATCCTATGGATAAAAAATTGGAGGGTTTGCTTAAAAAGATTTTTGTACAGCAAGGTTACCTCCTGCAACTTATTTCGTGCATTATTCCTGTCACTACAGCAGCGTGGTTCTGGTTCGAGGAACTAGAAAAGTCGCTCAGTAGAGAGACTCCATATGAGGAGGTTATGGACAGAATTCACGCACTTAAGTTAGCTAATTCCTTTATTTTAGATGCCGCTTTGCAATTAGCTAGATTAGCGGCGAAAAATTCAGGGTTTGCAATTGTGGCGCGCAGAGCGCTCTGGCTAAAGTCTTGGTCAGCGGATGTATCTTCCAAGACAAAATTGCTTAATATCCCTTTCAAGGGTAAAACCCTTTTTGGGCCAGAATTGAAAGAGATTATCTCAGACATCACTGGGGGTAAGGGCCATGCCCTACCACAAGATAGGCCTTTCAAGGCCAAGAATAAGTCTAATTTTTGTTCCTTTCGCAATTTCAGGAACGGACCGGCCTCCAACTCTGCAGCCTCTAGACAAGAGGGTAATGCTTCGCAAACCAAACCAGCTTGGAAACCGATGCAAGGCTGGAACAAGGGTAAGCAGGCCAAGAAGCCTGCTGCTGCTACCAAAACAGCATGAAGGAGTAGCCCCCGATCCGGGACCGGATCTAGAGGGGGCAGACTCTCTCTCTTCGCTCAGGCTTGGGCAAGAGATGTTCAGGATCCCTGGGCACTAGAAATAGTTTCTCAGGGTTATCTTCTGGAATTCAAGGAACTACCCCCAAGGGGAAGGTTCCACATGTCTCACTTATCTTCAAACCAAATAAAGAGACAGGCATTCTTACATTGTGTAGAAGACCTGTTAAAGATGGGAGTGATACACCCAGTTCCAACTGTAGAACAAGGACTGGGGTTTTACTCAAATCTGTTTGTAGTTCCCAAAAAAGAGGGAACCTTCAGACCAATTCTGGATTTAAAGATTCTAAACAAATTTCTCAGAGTTCCATCGTTCAAAATGGAAACTATTCGAACGATTTTGCCTACAATCCAGGAGGGTCAATTTATGACTACCGTGGATTTAAAGGATGCGTATCTACATATTCCTATCCACAAAGATCATCAAACATTACCAGTTTGTGGCTCTCCCATTCGGACTAGCCACTGCTCCAAGGATTTTCACAAAGGTACTCGGGTCCCTTCTAGCGGTTCTAAGACCAAGGGGCATTGCAGTGGCACCTTACTTGGACGACATTCTGATACAAGCGTTGTCTCTTTCAAAGGCAAAGGCTCAACCAGACATCGTTCTGGCCTTTCTCAGATCTCACGGATGGAAGGTGAACATAGAAAAAACTTCCCTGTCTCCGTCGACAAGAGTTCCTTTCTTGGGGACAATAATAGATTCTTTAGAAATGAAGATTTTTCTGACAGATGTCAGAAAGTCAAAACTTCTAAACGCTTGTCAAGTTCTTCACTCTGTTCCACGACCTTACATAGCTCAGTGCATGGAAGTAGTAGGGTTGATGGTTGCAGCAATGGACATAGTTCCTTTTGCGCGAATTCATCTAAGACCATTACAACTGTGCATGCTGAAACAGTGGAATGGGGACTATACAGACTTGTCTCCAGTGATTCAAGTAGATCAGAAGACCAGAGACTCACTCCGTTGGTGGCTAACCCAGGATCACCTGTCCCAGGGAATGAGCTTCCGCAGACCAGAGTGGGTCATCGTCACGACCGACCGACACCAGTCTAGTGGGCTGGGGCGCGGTCTGGGACTCCCTGAAAGCTCAGGGTCTATGGTCTCGGGATGAGTCTCTTCTCCCGATAACCATTCTGGAACTGAGAGCGATATTCAATACTCTCAGGGCTTGGCCTCAACTAGCAAAGGCCAGATTCATAAGATTCCAATCAGACAACATGACGACTGTTGCTTACATCAACCATCAGGGGGGAACAAGGAGTTCCCTGGCGATGAGAGAAGTGACCAAAATCATAAAATGGGCGGAGGATCACTCCTGCCACCTATCTGCGATCCACATCCCAGGAGTGGAAAACTGGGAGGCGGATTATCTGAGTCGTCAGACATTCCATCCGGGGGAGTGGGAACTCCACCCAGAGATATTTGCCCAGTTGACTCAATTATGGGACATTCCAGACATGGATCTGATGGCGTCTCGTCAGAACTTCAAGGTTCCATGTTACGGGTCCAGATCCAGGGATCCCAAGGCGACTCTAGTGGATGCATTAGTAGCGCCTTGGGCCTTCAACCTAGCTTATGTGTTCCCACCGTTTCCTCTCATTCCCAGGCTGGTAGCCAGGATCAAACAGGAGAGGGCCTCTGTGATCTTGATAGCTCCTTGGTATGCAGACCTGGTGAATATGTCATCGGCTCCACCATGGAAGCTACCTTTGAGACAGGATCTTCTTGTACAGGGTCCATTCGAACATCCAAATCTAGTTTCCCTCCAGCTGACGGCTTGGAAATTGAAATTGAATTGATTTTATCTAAGCGTGGGTTTTCGGATTCTGTGATAGATACTCTGATACAAGCCAGAAAACCTGTAACTAGAAAAATTTACCAGAAAATATGGAAAAGATATATCTGTTGGTGTGAATCCAAGGGATTCTCATGGAGTAAGATCAAAATTCCTAGGATCCTTTCTTTTCTTCAAGAAGGTTTGGATAAGGGATTATCAGCGAGTTCTCTAAAGGGACAGATTTCTGCTTTATCTGTCTTGTTACACAAACGACTGGCAGCTGTGCCAGATGTTCAAGCTTTTGTTCAGGCTTTGGTCAGGATCAAGCCTGTTTACTCCTTTGACTCCTCCCTGGAGTCTGAATTTAGTTCTTTCAGTTCTTCAAGGGGTTCCGTTTGAACCTCTACATTCCATAGATATCAAGATGTTATCTTGGAAAGTTCTGTTTTTGGTTGCTATTTCTTCTGCTAGAAGAGTTTCTGAGTTATCTGCTCTGCAGTGTAATCCGCCATATCTGGTGTTCCATTCAGATAAGGTTGTTTTGCGTACTAAACCTGGTTTCCTTCCAAAGGTTGTTTCCAACAAGAATATTAACCAGGAAATAGTTGTGCCTTCTTTGTGTCCGAATCCAGTTTCAAAGAAAGAACGTTTGTTACACAATTTAGATGTAGTTCGTGCTTTAAAGTTCTATTTAGAAGCAACAAAGGATTTCAGACAAACGTCTTCTCTGTTTGTCGTTTATTCTGGCAAGAGGAGAGGTCAAAAAGCTACTGCTACCTCTCTTTCCTTTTGGCTGAAAAGAATCATCCGATTGGCTTATGAGACTGCCGGACAGCAGCCTCCCGAATACATCACAGCTCACTCTACTAGGGCTGTGGCTTCCACATGGGCCTTCAAGAACGAGGCTTCTGTTGATCAGATATGTAAGGCAGCGACTTGGTCTTCCCTGCACACTTTTGCCAAATTCTACAAATTTGATACTTTTGCTTCTTCGGAGGCTATTTTTGGGAGAAAGGTTATGCAAGCCGTGGTGCCTTCTGTTTAGGTAACCTGATTGGCTCCCTCCCTTCATCCGTGTCCTAAAGCTTTGGTATTGGTTCCCACAAGTTATGGATGACGCCGTGGACCGGACACACCAATGTTGGAGAAAACAGAATTTATGCTTACCTGATAAATTACTTTCTCCAACGGTGTGTCCGGTCCACGGCCCGCCCTGGTTTTTTAATCAGGTTTGATGAATTTCTTTCTTTAACTACAGTCACCACGGCACCCTATGGTTTCTCCTGTTTTTCTCCTGTACGTCGGTCGAATGACTGGGGTGGGCGGAGCCTAGGAGGGACTATATGGACAGCTTTTGCTGTGCTCTTTGCCATTTCCTGTTGGGGAAGAGAATATTCCCACAAGTTATGGATGACGCCGTGGACCGGACACACCGTTGGAGAAAGTAATTGATCAGGTAAGCATAAATTCTGTTTTTTAGAAAAATGTTTCCAATAGACGCCACCACACGGGACTTATGGCAGACAGTCCCTAAGGTGGAGGGAGCAGTTTCTACTCTAGCAAAGTGTACTACTATCCCTTTCGAGGACAGTTGTGCTTTTTTCGATCCAATGGATAAAAAGTTAGAGGGTTACCTGAAGAAAATGTTTATTCAACAAGGTTTTATCCTACAGCCTCTTGCATGCATTGCTCCTGTCACTGCTGCTGCGGAGTTCTGGTTTGAGTCTTTGGAAGAGGCTTTACAGGTAGCGACTCCATTGGATGACATACTTGACAAGCTTAGAGCACTTAAGCTAGCCAATTCTTTTGTTTCTGATGCCATTGTTCATTTGACTAAACTAACGGCTAAGAATTCTGGTTTTGCCATCCAGGCGCGCAGAGCACTATGGCTTAAATCTTGGTCAGCTGACGTTACTTCAAAGTCTAAGCTGCTTAACATTCCCTTCAAGGGGCAGACCCTATTCGGGCCTGGTTTGAAGGAGATTATTGCTGATATCACTGGAGGAAAAGGTCATGCCCTTCCTCAGGATAGGTCCAAATCAAGGGCCAAACAGTCTAATTTTCGTGCCTTTCGAAACTTCAAGGCGAGTGCGACATCAACTTCCTCTAATGCAAAACAAGAGGGAACTTTTGCTCAGTCCAAGACAGTCTGGAGACCTAACCAGACCTGGAACAAAGGTAAGCAGGCCAAAAAGCCTGCTGCTGCCTCTAAGACAGCATGAAGGAACGGCCCCCTAACTGGTAACGGATCTAGTAGGGGGCAGACTTTCGCTCTTCGCCCAGGCGTGGGCAAGAGATGTCCAGGATCCCTGGGCGTTGGAAATTATATCCCAGGGATATCTTCTGGACTTCAAAGCTTCCCCCCCCCCCAAAAGGAAGATTTCACCTTTCACAATTATCTGCAAACCAGATAAAGAGAGAGGCATTCTTACACTGCGTACAAGACCTCCTAGTTATGGGAGTGATCCATCCAGTTCCAAAGGAGGAACAGGGACAGGGATTTTACTCAAATCTGTTTGTGGTTCCCAAAAATGAGGGATCCTTCAGACCAATTTTGGATCTAAAGATCTTAAACAAATTCCTCAGAGTTCCATCATTCAAGATGGAGACTATTCGTACCATCCTACCTATGATCCAGGAGGGTCAGTACATGACTACAGTGGATTTAAAGGATGCTTATCTTCACATTCCGATACACAAAGATCATCATCGGTTTCTCAGGTTTGCCTTTCTAGACAAGCATTACCAGTTTGTAGCTCTTCCCTTTGGGTTAGCTACAGCCCCAAGAATTTTTACGAAGATTCTGGGGTCGCTTCTGGCGGTCCTAAGGCCGCGAGGCATAGCAGTGGCCCCTTATTTAGACGACATCCTGATTCAGGCGTCAAACTTCCAAATTGCCAAGTCTCATACGGACATAGTGTTAGCATTTCTGAGGTCGCATGGGTGGAAGGTGAATGAGGAAAAGAGTTCTCTATCCCCACTCACAAGAGTTTCCTTTCTAGGGACTCTGATAGATTCTGTAGAAATGAAAATTTACCTGACGGAGTCCAGGTTATCAAAACTTCTAAATTCCTGCCGTGTGCTTTATTCCATTCCTCGCCCTTCGGTGGCTCAGTGCATGGAAGTAATCGGCTTAATGGTAGCGGCAATGGACATAGTGCCGTTTGCACGCCTACATCTCAGACCGCTGCAACTCTGCATGCTCAATCAGTGGAACGGGGATTACACAGATTTGTCCCCTCTACTAAATCTGGATCAAGAGACCAGGGATTCTCTTTTCTGGTGGCTATCTCGGGTCCATCTGTCCAAAGGTATGACCTTTCGCAGGCCAGATTGGACAATTGTAACGACAGATGCCAGCCTTCTAGGTTGGGGTGCAGTCTGAAACTCTCTGAAGGCTCAGGGATCGTGGACTCAGGAGAAGACACTCCTTCCAATAAATATTCTGGAACTGAGAGCGATATTCAATGCTCTTCAGGCTTGGCCTCAGTTAGCAACTCTGAGGTACATCAGATTTCAGTCGGACAACATCACGACTGTGGCTTACATCAACCATCAAGGGGGAACAAGGAGTTCCCTAGCGATGTTAGAAGTCTCAAAGATAATTCGCTGGGCAGAGATTCACTCCTGCCACCTGTCAGCTATCCATATCCCAGGTGTAGAGAACTGGGAGGCGGATTTTCTAAGTCATCAGACTTTTCATCCGGGGGAGTGGGAACTCCATCCGGAGGTGTTTGCACAATTGGTTCATCGTTGGGGCAAACCAGAGCTGGATCTCATGGCGTCTCGCCAGAACGCCAAGCTTCCTTGTTACGGATCCAGGTCCAGGGATCCCACGGCGACGCTGGTCAGATGCTCTAGCAGCGCCCTGGTTTTTCAACCTTGCTTATGTGTTTCCACCGTTTCCTCTGCTCCCTCGCCTGATTGCCAAGATCAAGCAGGAGAGAGCATCCGTGATCTTGATAGCGCCTGCGTGGCCACGCAGGGCCTGGTATACAGATCTAGTGGACATGTCATCCTTTCCACCTTGGACTCTGCCGTTAAAACAAGACCTTTTACTACAAGGTCTTTTCAATCATCCAAATCTGAGACTGACTGCCTGGAGATTGAACGCTTGATTTTATCAAAGCGTGGCTTCTCCGAGTCAGTCATTGATACCTTAATACAGGCACGAAAGCCTGTCACCAGGAAAATTTACCATAAGATATGACGTAAATATCTTTATTGGTGTGAATCCAAAGGTTACTCATAGAGTAAGGTCAGGATTCAAAGGATATTATCCTTTCTCCAAGAAGGTTTGGAAAAAGGATTGTCAGCTAGTTCCTTAAAGGGACAGATTTCTGCCGTCTATTCTTTTGCACAAGCGTCTGGCAGATGTTCCAGACGTTCAGGCATTTTGTCAGGCTTTAGTTAGAATCAAGCCTGTGTTTAAACCTGTTGCTCCGCCATGGAGCTTAAAGCTGGTCCTTAAAGTTCTCCAAGGAGTTCCGTTTGAACCTCTTCATTCCATAGATATATAACTTTTATCTTGGAAAGTTCTTTTTTTGGTAGCTATTTCCTCGGCTCGTAGAGTTTCCGAGTTATCTGCTTTACAATGTGATTCTCCTTATCTGATCTTTCATGCGGATAAGGTAGTCCTGCGTACCAAACCTGGGTTTTTACCTAAGGTGGTATCTAATAAGAATATCAATCAAGAGATTGTTGTTCCATCTTTGTGTCCTAATCCTTCTTCAAAGAAGGAACGTCTATTACACAATCTGGACGTGGTTTGTGCTTTAAAGTTTTACTTACAAGCTACTAAAGATTTTCGTCAAACATCTGCTTTGTTTGTTGTCTACTCTGGACAGAGGAGAGGTCAAAAGGCTTTGGCAACCTCTCTTTCTTTTTGGCTAAGAAGCATAATCCGCTTAGCCTATGAGACTGCTGGCCAGCAGCCTCCTGAAAGGATTACAGGTCATTTTACTAGAGCTGTGGCTTCCACATGGGCCTTTAAAAATGAGGCTTCTGTTGAACAGATTTGCAAGGCGGCTACTTGGTCTTCGCTTCATACTTTTTCAAAATTCTACAAATTTGATACTTTTGCTTCTTCGGAGGCTATTATTGGGAGAAAGGTTTTACAGGCAGTGGTACCTTCCGTTTAAGTACCTGCCTTGTCCCTCCCTTCATCTGTGTACTTTAGCTTTGGTATTGGTATCCCACAAGTAATGGATGATCCGTGGACTGGATACACCTTACAAGAGAAAACATAATTTATGCTTACCTGAAAAAATGTATTTCTCTTGTGGTGTATCCAGTCCACGGCCCGCCCTGTCATTTTAAGGCAGGTAATTTTTTTCATTTAAACTACAGTCACCACTGCACCCTATGGTTTCTCCTTTCTCTGCGTGTTTTTGGTCGAATGACTGGATATGGCAGTTAGGGGAGGAACTATATAACAGCTCTGCTGTGGGTGTCCTCTTGCAACTTCCTGTTGGGAATGAGAATATCCCACAAGTAATGGATGATCCGTGGACTGGATACACCACAAGAGAAATAAATTTATCAGGTAAGCATAAATTATGTTTTTTCAAAGTTCTATAAATTTGATACTTTTGCTTCTTCGGAAGCTATTTTTGGGAGAAAGGTTTTGCAGGCTGTGGTACCTTCCGTTTAAGTACCTGCCTTGTCCCTCCCTTCATCCGTGTCCTATAGCTTTGGTATTGGTATCCCACAAGTAATGGATAATCCGTGGACTGGATACACCTTACAAGAGAAAACATAATTTATGCTTACCTGATAAATTTATTTCTCTTGTGGTGTATCCAGTCCACGGCCCGCCCTGTCATTTTAAGGCAGGTATATTTTATTTTTAAACTACAGTCACCACTGCACCCTATGGTTTCCCCTTTCTCTTGCTTGTCTTCGGTCGAATGACTGGGAGTGGCAGGGAGAGGAGGAGCTATATAGACAGCTCTGCTGTGGGTGATCCTCTTGCAGCTTCCTGTTGGGAAGAATAGCCCACAAGTAATGGATGATCCGTGGACTGGATACACCACAAGAGAAATACATTTATCAGGTAAGCATAAATTATGTTTTTGCGGGGCAATTAAGGTAGAAAAAATGGACAGAAAAAATGTGAATAAAACAAAAAATTATTTTGGGGGCGCTAAGTAAGCTCAAAACGTTAAAGATAAGGGTATGATCACTTTTCCTATATGTGAAATAATGGAGACCTCAATTAAGGTGTTACAAAAATGTTATATATATTTAGACTCCTTTACTTATTTTCTAAAAAGTTAAGAGATAGATTCACTCTTCTTATATATTTATTGATGAAAAACCTCTGTGTATTTAATTTGTACTTGATATAGATTAATATAGTTGTTACTATTATGTGCTTTACTGATTTAGAGCATAAGAATCAATGAATATAAATTCTTATGTTACCAATTTTCACTGCTCCTTAATTTATTAAAATAGTATCAAATATATTGAAACACTCACGGGCTTCTACTTTGAAGCCTCTATGTTTGTATTACAATGGTGTTATAACTTTATAGATACTCTCTAGCTTTTATTCAGAATAAAGAAAACATGAAGATAAGTGACAATTTTAAAACCAAGATGCTTTTACTTATTAATAAAATCGCTTACATAAAAAACATACAATTTATAGACTTATAGCTAAATTCTATATATAACGGAAATGCTACTAAAACAAAATGAAACATAAGAATAAGCTCATTTCAATGGAGACCTATATTTCTAAAATACAATGTATTTTGCATTGGTTTTGAAAAAATACTAAGCATATACCTATATGCAAGTGTTTTTATATACTTTCTCTTTAAGGAAATTACTTTTTATTTTCCAACTGAACTAATAGTTAAAGGATAGTGTAACGTTACCACCTTTAGTTAACCATAATGGTATTGCTTTCAAAGAAAAATACAGTCTCTCTTAGAAAGTTGTAGTCTTGTTGCAATGCCCCTTATTTTGACAGATGTAATTTTCCATACGTTTTAGAAATGAAAAGTCTCTCCTAATACAACGTTTGGATAAAAGTCTCTCCTAATGCATATCTTTTCCGACAATAGAATATAGTAGTGGCCAACTACTGGTTACTTCAATTGCCTTTTAAGACTTGCTTTAGAGAGATGTATTCACTGATCGTAATAATGATTGTACCTTTGGTAGACTCTGTTGTAATCCTGCCGTGAAGGTAGTCTTACCCTTCCTTCGAGCAATTTTCTCTCAGGAGCTGGTGTTTATCGGTCCGCTCTGACAGCCAAACAGTTCCAGGTATTTACCTTCAATGTTTTCAAACTTGCGCAAGTTTCTTAATCCCGGACTTCTTCTCCTGCTCTTAGTACAGAGTGTACGCAGGGGAACGGATATCTGTATTCTTTTCTTTTCAACTTCAGGTGTTTGTTCCTCTCTCACGGCAATCCTTTTCTTTCAGGAAAAAACTTTTTAGCTGCAATGATTCTCACACACAGCGTCAAACCACCTGTTATTGCTCCAATCACAGCTTCAACCGGTTTCACCCTAATTGCGGGCTTTCTCAAGATGCTGTGTTGTCTTTGCTGAAGCATTTAAAAACTGCTCCACTTCTTTTGATTGGTTAAGGCATCATTATGTCAGAAATAAGGGGAGGTGTAACTTTTCACCTTGGGGCTTTTTCGTGCAACCTTTTAATATTTTTCTGAAACAACTCATTTCAAATCTTTATTAAAAATGAACTATTTATATGCAAAATACCTAAAAGATACCTAAAAAACAAACAAACATCTTGCGGAAGGGGGATGAGAAAATATACATTTTAAAATGGGGTCTCTCCTTTCTAGCAAATTACCCATTATCTAAAATAACTTATCTTCAGTTTTCAATGTAAATAAACCATTTGTATAGAAAATATTTAAAACCTTTTTCGTGCAACCTTTTTTTTTTTTTTTTTTTTTAAATGATTTTTATTGAGGTAATATATAGATCAGTACAAGATAAACAGTTGCATAGGCCCTCAACCCGTAAGGGCAAACAACAGTGATATGCAGTACTATACATAAACCACGTAATATTTCCATATTATAAAGCATAGATAAAAACATATAGTTGGAAGCCTAGAGCTAGAGAACAAGCTAGCATTGAAATTCTACATTTGTGGTTAATAAAGCCTGAGAAAGTGACCTCAAATTTTCCAAATTAACATATAGGGCCACTATAAGGCCCTTGGGTCTATATTTATCCATATGCATGTAAAACCCTCAAGTATATAACCTATAGGGCCTCAATTTTAGCCATTATATATAGCACACTCCTTGAACTAAAGAGACCCAATTCAAATCTCTAGCCACTAGAAAATGCACGTTAATAAAAAAGGAGAAGAGTAAAACTAACATTATATAATATAGAGATAGTACTATTACTAGCTGCTATAATATGGTAGCCATTTGTTAGATGGCAGGGTGAATAAAGGGAATCTGCGTTCCTAAGTTTATTTACTAAACATCTACTAAGGGAAATCCCTTAGGGGGGGAAACGGGGCCAACCAACAATTAGTTTAAGACTATTTAAGTAGGACTGCGAAGAAATAGGATTCACAACTAACCTTACTGTCTTAACTGGTAGGTGCACAGGCATAAACAATTAAGGACTATACATTTTGCTCTAGGAAAATATATACACATACAGTAAGCAACAAGAAATCCGCGCCTATATACATCTCAAAAAAAAAAAGCAGTACATTTTTATATATCGTGTTGGGGTATAGGTGTTCCAAAGCTGATTTTAACTTGAATAAGCACAAGGGTTAAGATATGCCGCCCCGGCCATAGGCAGCACACCAGTCACCATGTCAAACAATGCTATAGCATGTGAGCAGTATTAGCTATTGCACCAATATTAAAAACCTGGCAGTACTAAAGTCTAATGGACTACAAGCTCATTATTACAATATAGGCACAAATTAGATGTAATATTAAGTGTAGATTACTAGTTTAAGCTAGCTGATTTGGAGGTGGTGTAGAACACAATTAGATCTAAGTAGGGAGAACTATAGGATTGCGTATATAACGGCAATATGCTGATAGGTTACTGTTCATGGTCTATTGAGACTGGAGTAGTATAGGAAAAAATATGTATTCTAGATAGCGCTTATGGGATTAGAGTATAACCTCATTTTAGCTGAGGGTAAGTAGTTAAATTATACAGTGAGGCTTTATAGTGTTCTATATTGAACTGTGGAGTTATAATCCCTAAACAATATTAGAATATCCTGGTATGGAAAACATGGGGCATAGTTGGTAGTCTGTACTATTGAAAAATATAAAGAGAATAGACCTGCCGTGTGGGCATGGGCCCTATACCCCACAGCAGGGAAATTAAAGTTTCACTATCCATACATCTATCTTATCTTATGGTATCAACCATACTGATTAATAATATTATATCAGCACTCCATCCCAAAGCATGTAATAACATTGTTATCAAGCATAAGCTAGCACGTATCTAACAGGGAGCAAAGTATATAGATAGGTAGATACTCTTTCTCCTGGACATATATTTTATATTGGAGCAATCATTACAATAAAATTTTTGACTATATGAGCAATATCCAAATATCAAGAACCCTGCACAAATAAGGTAGTATATCATATAAAACAATCTACTGGACACTGAAAGAGACCTGTTGGGATATACCAAATTAAAACAGCTAGCGTCTAATTTATATATCTTATAATAGAGAGCTACTTCCTACCCAGATCTAATACATTAATAAACCTTAATGCTGGGCCAACATATATAAACATTTAGAGGCATGATGCAGTACCATAAATTGGCACATTAAACTAGAAAAGTCAGAACATAATAAACTTTAACTGAGTATAAATATATATATATATATATATATATATATATATATATATAAAGGTCGCAACAGGATGGCAGGAGACTGAGCCCCTGCTATATGAACTGCATAAGTCCCGACTTAAGGCGAGGTAGAATAGTCTGCCAGTCTATCTAGTGTTCCAAAGTCTGACTCAGTCCATAATTAGCCGATTCCGGCTTTAGGATATGTGCTCCCATTTAACTGTTGGTTCCCCTTCAGCAGCCGCAAAGTCTTCTGCCATATTGCTTCTTGTGTGGGATGTGTAAACCTCCTGCAGACATCCTGCAATGTTCGCCACACTTTCAAGAGCATAGGATCACTTGCCTCCATCCGCACCTTAGTATATTGGGAGGGCCCTGTAGACAGATTAGTGCCGTGTGAGATCTGCGATAGTTCCGCTATAGGGATCTGAACCAACCCGTCCCCAGGGCCTATATAGCGTTCTGCCGGTTTCTCCGCAGAACATAAGGGGTACAGCATCTCAGACCCATGGGAACAGCCCTGAGGCAACTCTCTGGAAGTTTCACGTGAGTCAAGTAATTCACACCGAGCTGAGGATATCCCGTAGGGGGCCCTTGCTCCAAAGTGGGGAAATATATCAGCCGCTTGCGAGAGCCCGTCCTCAGATCGGGTTAGGCGCGTCTCAGAGGCCGTCAGCAAGGCAGTACATGGTTGGGACTCTAAAACAACTAGCACTGGGTCAGCAGCCTTGTAGTCCACCAGAGCAAAAAGAGAGGTGATCTCCTTTGCTAGGGACTGTTCAACATTCTGTAAACAAAGTTCGAGCTCATGTCGCACTTTCACTCCCCAAGTATACTTCGCCGCCATCTTAGTATCGTTATCCATTATAGCTAATCTCCGTATGCAGATTGTAAACTACTTAGACAGGCTGCAGTAGTTTTATCCGCTCCCCTTAACTTCCGAAAACATGTAGTCTCACCAGATGCGGTGTGTACCGCCTCAATGCCAGAAATTTAGGGCAAATAACTTGAAAATAACTGTCTTAGAGAGAGGAGCTTCATGGAGACGCGTCCTGTCTTTTCAAAAGCTAGCTCCGCCCCCCTTTGTGCAACCTTTTAATATTTTTCTGAAACAACTCATTTCCAATCTTTATTAAAAATGAACTATTTATATGCAAAATACCTAAAAGATACCTAAAAAGCAAACAAACATCTTGCTGAAGGGGGATGAGAAAATATACATAAGCACTCAGAACAGGTTTACACCATTAGAAAGACAAAGAGAAGAACACCCAAGCCTAACCACTAGAGAGGAAGCTTTTTTAGAGAGAAGCCCTCCAAGAGAGGGCGCATCATTAATACAAAAAGAAAATGTAAGATTAGAAAACACACTAAAGATCAGAAAAAGAGGCTTAGTGGAAGTAGAGGAGGACAGGGAAGAAAGAACAGACTCAAAAAGAAAGAAATAGACACAATATCTCCTCCGGATAAAAATAAAGGTATTTTTAACTTAAGTAAAAAGGAACTGAGCACAGAAGAATCACGTGTATTGGGCTTAGGCCTATCATTTGCTCCAACTCAAACTTTAAATAAATTCAATACACATATCAATGTTAGGAAATTTGTTAGGAACCTTACATTGAAGCATTTTTTTCTAAAACATCCTCTGGAAAACTATAATCATGTTAGTGTCACTCCAGTAGAAAAATTCCAACACACTAATTTAAAACCAAAATCTCACTTCTTTCCCACCCATGACAAAGGAAGCAATCTAGAGATGTTTGAAAAACTAGTCCTAGCAGATTTAAGGAAACTAAATACAAAAAATGAAAAACATAGAATCATCCCCAATCTAAATAAAAAAGAAAAAGAAACTTTAGAAAAATTAAAGAAAAATAATGAAATCACCATCAAATCAGCTGATAAGGGCGGAGGCCTAGTCTTGATGGACACAGAAAAATATTATGCAGCGGCAAATCGACTCTTAGGAGACAGAAAAACTTATAGAAAATTGGAATTAGATCCTTCGGATAGATTAAAAAAGAAAATGATACAGATTCTTGATAAAGGAAAAGAAAAGGGAATACTAAAAGACAAAGAATATGATTTTCTAAATGTAAAATTTCCCAGAATACCAGTAATGTATCATTTACCTAAAATTCATAAAAATATCAATAATCCACCGGGGAGACCCATTATATCCGGTATAGGATCTATAACGTCCAATCTATCTTTATATGTCGATACTTTTTTACAAAAATATGTGACCAATTTAAAATCTTATTTAATGGATTCCACTAGTCTCCTTAGAATTTTAGAAGAAATAAAATGGGACAATAATGTGATATTGGTAACCTGCGACGTAACCTCCTTATATACGTCTATAAACCATAATCTAGGACTTGAAGCAATAGATAAATGTATATATAGAGATAACAAAATGTTAAAGGAACAAAAAGAATTTTTGCTTGAGAGTATAAGATTCATTCTCAAACATAATTATTTTTCATTTAATGAAAAATACTATATACAAATCGAAGGAACAGCAATGGGCACAAGGTTCGCGCCAAGCTATGCGAATATTTTTATGGGTGAATGGGAACAGAGTTTCCTAGAAAATTGCGAGCTTGGCGTGAACCTGTGCTCTTTAAGAGATATATAGACGATCTATTCTTCATATGGAATGGTAGTGAGGAAGATCTAAAAGAATTTATTTTGTCAATGAATAATAATGATAGAGGGATAGAATTTACCCATCATTATAGTCGCGAAAAGATTACATTTTTGGATTTAGATATAAAAGTGATATCAGACCTGTTGGAAATTAGCACACATTTTAAACCTGTTGACTCCAATAACCTAATACATGCCTCTAGCTCTCATTACAGCAAATGGAAAGATAACATACCAGTAGGCCAATGTCTCCGAATAAAGAAAAATTGTTCCAAACAAGATGATTTTGAGGCCCAAATAGGTATTCTTGAGGAAAGATTTAAAGAACGCAGATATAAATCTGAGATCATAGACACAGCTATAAACAGAGCCAAAAGTGTAGAAAGAAAAGAATTACTTAAATTACAAATGAAACCTATTACAGCAAATTATAACGAATATGACATACCCTTCATTAATGACTATAGTCAAGACCATAAAATAATGAACAAAATTCTACGTAAACATTGGCATCTGATTAAAGCAGACCCAATATTAGGAGATAAAGTACCTCCCTACCCAAGAATGATCTATAGAAGGGCAAAAAATTTAAAATCTATATTAGCCCCGAGTGAGTTCAAATCAAATCATAAGAAACAAATCCAATGTGATCTATCAGGTAATCACCTTAAGGGTTTCTTTCCCTGCCATCTTTGTAGGGCCTGTAAATTTAGTTCAAAAAAGAAAAGCATTTCTCTTCCAGGACAAAAAGACAGCTTTCAAATTAAAGATATTATAAGATGCAGCAGTAAAGGAGTAATATACATGTTACAATGTACATGTAATTTGTTTTATATAGGTGAAACTACAAGAATGTTAAGAGATCGGATTTACTACAAAAATGTTAAGAGATCGGATAAGAGAGCATCTATGTAATATTAAAAAGGGCAATTTGGAAACTCAGTTATATAAACATTTTAGGGAAATACATCATAACAGGACATCAGACTTAAAATATTGGGGAATCTGCAAAGTTAAGAAAAATTGGAGAGGTGGGAGTCTAGAATTAAGTCTTTTGAGAAAGGAAGCAGAATTTATATTTAATTTTGACACTATATACCCAAAAGGCCTAAATTCCGAATTGGACCTATCTCCTTTTTTATGCGTTTAGTCTAATTAAAATCCTTACATTCCTCCCTTATCCTCCCCAAATAAACTCTAAGCCTCTTCCTCTATTAATCATTATATCCCTAGTCATATAGGCTTGACTTAAAGAACACCATTGAATTTTTCATGATTCATTCAGGAGATCAATACAAACTATATTCAGAATAAGAATCATATATTGAAAAATCTAATTCTAAGAAACTTTCAATTGATATATAGTCAAAATTAATATTGCACAGTTACACTATTAAGATATAGCCACACATATAATAAGGATGTATAAAAAAAGAAAAGAAAAAAATTATAACACCCAAGACACCCAATAAGTTATTATTCTAACACCTAGGCAACACAAAAATTTTGAGAATAAAAGCATCTACAAATTGTAAATAGAGTTCCACATTAAAAAGAAATAATTATTAAGGTGAAAATTACACACCTTAAAATAAATAAGAATGCACATAATTATAAAAATCACATTTATATTCACTGAATCACCACTTTTTATATTTTTAAATTATTATACAGATTAGTTCTAAGATCTGGAAAAATAGAAAGTTTCTATTATTTAATATATAACATAGTATGTACACGAGGTTAAGTCTATTAGATAGTAATACATTCTACCTAGAAAGGGAATAAAACTTAACATATGAATTTTATTGTAACAAAAGCTTTGAAATCCCAATTGTCAAAAATATGAGATATTTAATTTGTTCCAATAGATTGCGATCAAATATATTGCAGTCATAAAATATGTACGATGTTTTCTTAAATAAGAGGACATGATAGCATTAAGTATTTTACTAAGATAAGAAAAGAGAGACTCCTATAATCTTTTCATCTTTTTTCTGCAAGATGTGGGGTTTTAAATATTTTCTATACAAATGGTTTATTTACATTGAAAACTGAAGATAAGTTATTTTAGATAATGGGTAATTTGCTAGAAAGGAGAGACCCCATTTTAAAATGTATATTTTCTCATCCCCCTTCCGCAAGATGTTTGTTTGTTTTTAGGTATCTTTTAGGTATTTTGCATATAAATAGTTCATTTTTAATAAAGATTGGAAATGAGTTGTTTCAGAAAAATATTAAAAGGTTGCACGAAAAAGCCCCAAGGTGAAAAGTTACACCTTCCCTTATTTCTGACATAATGATGCCTTAACCAATCAAAAGAAGTGGAGCAGTTTTTAAATGCTTCAGCAAAGACAACACAGCATCTTGAGAAAGCCCGCAATTAGGGTGAAACCGGTTGAAGCTGTGATTGGAGCAATAACAGGTGGTTTGACGCTGTGTGTGAGAATCATTTCAGCTAAAAAGTTTTTTCCTGAAAGAAAAGGATTGCCGTGAGAGAGGAACAAACACCTGAAGTTGAATACAGATATCCGTTCCCCTGCGTACACTCTGTACTAAGAGCAGGAAGAAGTCCGGGATTAAGAAA
The DNA here is from genome assembly GCF_027579735.1 of Bombina bombina. Lineage (NCBI taxonomy): Eukaryota > Metazoa > Chordata > Amphibia > Anura > Bombinatoridae > Bombina > Bombina bombina. The sequence goes on from NC_069505.1 coordinate 340,115,808, forward strand.
CTTGCGCAAGTTTGAAAACATTGAAGGTAAATACCTGGAACTGTTTGGCTGTCAGAGCGGACCGATAAACACCAGCTCCTGAGAGAAAATTGCGCGAAGGAAGGGTAAGACTACCTGCACGGCAGGATTACAACAGAGTCTACCAAATGTACAATCATTATTACGATCAGTGAATACATCTCTCTAAAGCAAGTCTGAAAAGGCAATTAAAGTAACCAGTAGTTGGCCACTACTATATTCTATTGTCGGAAAAGATATGCATTAGGAGAGACTTTTATCCAAACGTTGTATTAGGAGAGACTAATTGAGCACATAATAGTAACAACTATATTAATCTATATCAAGTACAAATTAAAGAGGTTTTTCATCAATAAATATATAAGAAGAGTGAATCTATCTCTTAACTTTTTAGAAAATAAGTAAAGGAGTCTAAATATATATAACATTTTTGTAACACCTTAATTGAGGTCTCCATTATTTCACATTTAGGAAAAGTGATCATACCCTTGGCTGATGCAATCAGCCAATCGGATTGAAGTTCAATCCGATTGGCTGATCCAATCAGCCAATAGGATTGACCTTGCATTCTATTGGTTGTTCCAATCAGCCAATAGAATGCGAGCTCAATCCTATTGGCTGATTGTATCAGCCAATATGATTTTTCCTACCTTAATTCCGATTGGCTGATAGAATTCTATCAGCCAATCGGAATTGAAGGGACGCCATCTTGGATGATGTCATTTAAAGGAACCTTCATTCATTCTTCAGTTGGACGTCGAACGAAGAGGATGCTCCGCATCGGATGTCTTCAAGATGGAGCTGCTCCTCCTCGGATGGAAGAAGATAGAAGATGCCACTTGGATGAAGACTTCTGCCCGTCTGGAGGACCTCTTCTGCCTGGATTCGATGAAGACTTCTGCCCGGCTGGGTGAAGACGGCTCAAGGTAGGGTGATCTTCAAGGGGTTAGTGTTAGGTTTTTTTAAGGGGGATTGGGTGGGTTTTAGAGTAAGGTTGGGTGGTGGGTTTTAATGTTGGGGGGGTTGTATTTCTTTTTTACAGGTAAAAGAGCTGATTACTTTGGGGCAATTCCCCACAAAAAGCCCTTTTAAGGGCTATTTGTAATTTAGAATAGGGTAGGGAATTTTATTATTTTTCGGGTGCTTTTTTATTTTATCAGGGGGCTTAGATTAGGTGTAATTAGTTTAAACTTCTTGTATTTTTTTTATTTTCTGTAATTTAGTGGGGTGGGTTGTACTTTAGTTTATTTTAATTAATTGTATTTAATTTTAGGGTAAGTGTAGTTAATTTAATTTTATTTAATGATAGTGTAGTGTTAGGTGTAATTGTAACTTAGGTTAGGATTTATTTTACAGGTAAATTTGTCTTTATTTTAACTAGGTAGCTATTAAATAGTTAATAACTATTTAATAACTATTGTACCTAGTTAAAATAAATACAAAGTTGCCTGTAAAATAAAAATAAATCCTAAAATAGCTACAATGTAATTATTAATTATATTGTAGCTATCTTAGGGTTTATTTTATAGGTAAGTATTTAGTTTTAAATAGGAATAATAGTAATTTTATTTATATTTATTTAAATAATATTTAAGTTAGGGGGTGTTAGGGTTAGACTTAGGTTTAGGGGTTCATAACTTTATTATAGTGGCGGCGACGTTGGCGGCGGGAGATTAGGGGTTAATACATTTAATAGGCTATGTGAGCTATGGCGTTTTAAGGGTTAATAGACTTTATTAGTTATTGCGGTGGGGGATTGCGGTTGACAGGTAGATAGATATTGCGCATGTGTTAGGTGTTAGTTTATTTTTGCAGGCATTTTCGGGAGTTACGGTGCTCCCATACTCAGCGCAAGGCCTGCTACGGCTGCCTTTTATGGCGAGGTAAAAATGGAGTAAGATTTCTCCATTTTCGCCACATAAGGCCTTGCGCTTGATATTGGATACCGATTTACGACGCGGTCCCATGTTAGCCTAAGGGAGTAATAATTGCGAGTGACGGGTGAAATATACGCGCTTAACTTGCATGCTACGCCGTATATGTAATACCAAAATCGCGTAAAAACTGGTGGCGGAGGATTTTGCGGGCAACGCTGCATATGTAATAGAGGCCCTGGTAGTTATTAATTAAGCATAGTAAGTGGGTAATCCATATTGAGCATTGAACTACAGTTATTGGTTAATAATAGAGGATTCTGGTATTTCATTGTGATGATATAATGCAATTAAATTGTGAATAAGGTTAATTCTAAAGGTACATTTAGTTCACTTTGTAAAGAATATTGTAACATTTTAAACTTGTTTAGTTTGATTCATATTTGGTTTTCTATAAATATAATTCAATGTGTCTATAAATTTTAACTAATATAAAGAATTTAGGAATTTACATTTATTTTATTGCTTTGTATATGCATTTTATTGGGGGTGTGTTTAAAGAATAATTATTAAATATATTGTATTATAACCGGCTATATACTGACATATTATATGGAGGCACACTGCTTGAGATATTATTAATATTTATCACATTGATATAATATATTTGTAGTAAATAGAAATTATTATTAAAAAAAAATATTATTAAAAAATTAATTTGTGAAAAATTGATTAAAAATATTAATTTTTCATATTTTAAAATTAATATTTTTTTTCTTTTTTTTTCTTGTTGGTCAAAATTGTAGTAGCGTTTTAATTTAACTAAATACTAAGCCAATATAATAATGTCTGTTACTAGAAGTTAATCAATTAATTCTATACATAGTGTTGAAATATGTTCCCCAAAATCGCCCGTTAGTCAGGCAGAAACGCTTAAAACAGAAGCCATTACTTACCTTAAAAATAAATTAAATATTAAGGGAGAATTAGGCGCTTACATTAAGATGCTTAAGACTAAGGCCAAAAATATTGCAGATAATATATGGTGTGGTGAAAGTGAAATATTTCAAGGGCTATTAAAATTGGACCAACCTCTGAAGCGGGGAAAACACGATGAAATAAATTTCAAAACTTGGGGCCTGCTCCTCTATGTGAACGATGAAATGTACAATAAAATAAAAGTACAAAATTCATAATTGGAGCAACTGAGGGGTGAAAATTATTCATTAAGGTTAGATGAGGAAGAGGCAGAACGAATACAGAATAAAATTGATGAGTTTGCCCAAAACATGGCCACTTTACAAAAATATAACCAGAATTTAGTTGCCCAGATAGAAGATTTGCATAAAGAACTCGCACAAAGCCAGAGAGAATTAAGTGGTTTAAAAAGATTGTATTGTCATAATGAAAACCCCTCTATTAGCAATGAGGATAATGCATATAATCCTAAATCTCTTAAAGATTACATTAGGACTGAACTGCAGAAATTTAGGGAAGAATTTAGACAAAGAACCCCTATTGGGTCAGAAGTAAATTTCCAAAATAGACAGTCACCTCATGATATAAATTCAGGGAACTGCTATAACTCAGCTGAGGAGGGGGGGGGGGCATCTCTAGTAGTGAGTCAGAGGGCGGAGCTAGCTACCCAAATAGCCCACGTAGTACTAATGTATGTAGGGGGTCTCCCCATAGTGACTATAGGGCAGATAAGAGATTCTCCAGCCCCAAAAATAAAGCTCCTTGGAAAGCCTGAGATACGTCTAATATGGTATGCAGTACCTAAGTTCTCCAACAAGGGAACCAATTCTATAATTGACCACTTAGAGGCCTTTGAAAATGCTTTATCCATAATGAATGTTACAAGTAAGCAGTCAAAAATTGACTTTCTGCCCTGGGTATTTGAAGGTAAATATCACAAATTCTTTGCTTCACTAAAGGATATGAATAATTATTCCTGGAATTAAACAAAAAGACAGTGCAGAAAATAATTCGGGCAATATCGCACTAAAACTGCAGTGAAAATAGCTGTATACGGTTTAAAATGTAATGTGAATCAAAGCCCTATAGAATTCCTTTCTGTACTGAAAAGTGCGTACAGTATGGCCGAAGACTACCCCATATTTGAAAGCCCAGAATTTGTGAATTTATTTTTCGAAGCATTGCAAGCGCACATCAAAGTTAATTTAGCTAGATATTTTGATGAGCACTGCTCATTGGACTGGCTGATCAAAAAAGAGTACAAAGTTATACTCTATTCAGCAGTCCGGTGAACAGGGGGTTAAAAGGGAACCAAAGCCCAACCCCAAAATTGTGGCAGAAACCAGGGTGTCACCTAGCCCCCTCAATTTGGAGTCTAAAAAGAAAACCTATGCGGAGGTGGCCCGAGAAAACAGGCCATCCCCACAGAGTTTTAACTCTGCCCCTCCCCCAACACGGGCTGAGGCGCAGAGAGACTATACCCACAATGGGGGGCATACCCAGGTAAATAATTATTCCCAAAGAGATGAACGCTCACAAAATAATTGGTATCCCCAAAAAAATAAATTCCAAAAGTGGCGAAAATACTCTCAGGGTAACCAGACACCCCAGGTAAATGTGCCCTAAATACTAACGCTGAACAAGTTAACCCCAAAGACAACCATGTCAAAATACAGGGAGTGCAGAATTATTAGGCAAATGAGTATTTTGACCACATCATCCTCTTTATGCATGTTGTCTTACTCCAAGCTGTATAGGCTGGAAAGCCTACTACCAATTAAGCATATTAGGTGATGTGCATCTCTGTAATGAGAAGGGGTGTGGTCTAATGACATCAACACCCTATATCAGGTGTGCATAATTATTAGGCAACTTCCTTTCCTTTGGCAAAATGGGTCAAAAGAAAGACTTGACAGGCTCAGAAAAGTAAAAAATAGTGAGATATATTGCAGAGGGATGCAGCACTCTTAAAATTGCAAAGCTTCTGAAGCGTGATCATCGAACAATCAAGCGTTTCATTCAAAATAGTCAACAGGGTCGCAAGAAGCGTGTGGAAAAACCAAGGCGCAAAATAACTGCCCATGAACTGAGAAAAGTCAAGCGTGCAGCTGCCAAGATGCCACTTGCCACCAGTTTGGCCATATTTCAGAGCTGCAACATCACTGGAGTGCCCAAAAGCACAAGGTGTGCAATACTCAGAGACATGGCCAAGGTAAGAAAGGCTGAAAGACGACCACCACTGAACAAGACACACAAGCTGAAACGTCAAGACTGGGCCAAGAAATATCTCAAGACTGATTTTTCTAAGGTTTTATGGACTGATGAAATGAGAGTGAGTCTTGATGGGCCAGATGGATGGGCCCGTGGCTGGATTGGTAAAGGGCAGAGAGCTCCAGTCCGACTCAGACGCCAGCAAGGTGGAGGTGGAGTACTGGTTTGGGCTGGTATCATCAAAGATGAGCTTGTGGGGCCTTTTCGGGTTGAGGATGGAGTCAAGCTCAACTCCCAGTCCTACTGCAAGTTTCTGGAAGACACCTTCTTCAAGCAGTGGTACAGGAAGAAGTCTGCATCCTTCAAGAAAAACATGATTTTCATGCAGGACAATGCTCCATCACACGCGTCCAAGTACTCCACAGCGTGGCTGGCAAGAAAGGGTATAAAAGAAGAAAATCTAATGAAATGGCCTCCTTGTTCACCTGATCTGAACCCCATTGAGAACCTGTGGTCCATCATCAAATGTGAGATTTACAAAGAGGGAAAACAGTACACCCCTCTGAACAGTGTCTGGGAGGCTGTGGTTGCTGCTGCACGCAATGTTGATGATGAACAGATCAAAACACTGACAGAATCCATGGATGGCAGGCTTTTGAGTGTCCTTGCAAAGAAAGGTGGCTATATTGGTCACTGATTTGTTTTTGTTTTGTTTTTGAATGTCAGAAATGTATATTTGTGAATGTTGAGATGTTATATTGGTTTCAATGGTAAAAATAAATAATTGAAATGGGTATATATTTGTTTTTTGTTAAGTTGCCTAATAATTATGCACAGTAATAGTCACCTGCACACACAGATATCCCCCTAAAATAGCTATAACTAAAAACAAACTAAAAACTACTTCCAAAACTATTCAGCTTTGATATTAATGAGTTTTTTGGGTTCATTGAGAACATGGTTGTTGTTCAATAATAAAATTAATCCTCAAAAATACAACTTGCCTAATAATTCTGCACTCCCTGTAGGAACAATAGCTATGATTCTGAGGGATCACAAGGATCCAGGAATCAATACCCTGGGACATAAAAAAAAAATCGGTCCATGGGTAAAGATAGTTTGTCCATTCAAGTGGGCCAACTCAGCACACAAGTTAGTCAATTATGTACACTATTTACTAATATGAGTCAAGCTTTTACAGCTAAGCACCCGAACAATCCTTTTTTAGGGGTACATCCAGTGGCCAGCAGTGGGCCACAGGCACAGTCATAAATACTGCCGTATTACCTGAGAGAGGGGGGAGAGATATACCAAATGAAATGATAAATGTCAATAATAGTAAAAATCATATTCTCTCCCTACAGACCGGAAACGGACGATTTAGCTGTGATGACGAGCAACCTCCGCCTGTTAGCTCTAACCAATCTCTTCCTTTGCAGCATTCTCTTAACCTTATTTCCACAGATGCAGTACACAGGAACCCAATCAATCATATTACAAAGGGATGGACTGATGAGCATAAAAATTCTCCTGCATCAGGTAACGTGGCAGATTCAGGTAACACGTGGCGAAGCCCACAGGTGTATGATAATGCCAATTTTATGTGTGAAATGGAAGAAACCGCAGGGAGATATTATGTATTAGCTGAGCTCCAGGATTCAGTTTCCAACCCTATCATGGGATTAATTGATACTGGATCTCAGGCAGCTATTTTATCCCACAGGTACTACACACAGCTAAATGGGCTAACATCCCACAAACCTAAGATAAAAGAATTTGACGGTTCCCTAATAGGTGTTGGGGGTGACTCTCTAAAAGTCTACGTTACGGCATGGTTAAAATTTAAACTGGGGAACAGGGTCATAAGACACCCTGTCATTATAGTGGATCTGCCAACTGATCGTTTAATTATTGGTAGTGATCTCCTGAAGCGATTAAGCACCATAATTGATTGCATAAATCATGTAATTTGTTCACAAGTGAAAAGGCCAGTATATCTCGCACCCAACATAACTGTCACGTGGCGGAAGTGAAGCCAGATGCTGTGGAGATTAATTTCAGGAATAACTCTATACCTGAAATCACTATCCTACAAATAGATGGTCAGACTCCTTTAAGTGGCTCTGATGGTAATACTTTTAAAATTTTGCCTAGAAAGATTGCAAATATTTCCTTAGACGGAGATGTATTAACCATATCTCTCCACAAGGGGGATCATAAAATCCCACAAGGGGGAGGCCACACTCAATGCCTCGCAGGAATTGAAAGAGTTAAGGATAATCTATTTATCCCTATACACGTGCATGACCTTGGTAAAAACAAATATGCTAAATTGAACTTGAAACAAGAAGCTAGGTATGTAAGTGAAGGCTTATTAGCGCAGATAGCTGAACCTAAAGTGATTAAATATCTTTCTCCCCAAGACCACTGTGTCCACGGCCTGGATGACAGGTCTGAAAGCTATAATGTCACTACTAAATGCTTATTATCTATCTCCATAGGTAGTTAACCAGCAAAGCATCTTTTTTTCGTTTTAAATACTCCCCATAATCAAATATACATTGGCAATGATCCCATACGAATATATTTGATTAACATTTGCCTGTGGAGCAGGTTAAAGGGGGACCCTGAAGTATTTCAGGATGAAAATGCTGCCCTAAAATAAAACCAGCAAATGCCATATGCTGTAAATATGCAGGTGTCTAACAATATTATAATTCCTGCTGGGGCTGATAAATGCCTCTTATCCTTACAGGTAAAAAGAGGTCAGAAATTAAAAACGTCTGAAACACTAATTTGCCTCTCCCATAGAATGCAAAATCTGGGTATAACAATGACCCATATTCCTATGGTAAATATTGGAACTATTCCAATACATGTTATTGTGCATAACATTACCCCACAGGATACAACCTTATCCAAGGGAACTACCATAGGATATGTGCTGGAATCAAGTTATTACACTTTTGGATTCCAGAATAATGTAATTGGGCTAATACCTGAAGGATATTTAACTGAAGAACAATTTAAAAGAACAATCCTTTGCATCTATGCCAGAGGGACTATTTATGATTCGGTCTATGTATCCCTTCAGCTCAGAGGAAGGCATGTGTAAAATTGAAGAAGCCTCTCTAGTATTTGATCAGCCAATCAAACAGCAAGAATACTCCAATACCCAGAGTCATGGGGGCAATATAAATTATAATCAAGGGGATCTCACCTCTAGATTGGAAGAAGCCTATGAAATAGGACAGCCTGAAATCTTTCCAGGATTTCAGCAAATAGTCGAAGAGCAAATATCTTTAGCTAATGGCTGTTCCAGTAATGATGAACGCCAACAGCTAGGAGAACTCCTGATGGAGTACAAGGATATTTTTGCTATGGATTTTTATGACTGTGGGACTACAGACTTGCACATTGCAAGAATCCAAACAGATCCCAATGCACCACCTGTCTTTGTTATACAATACAGACTTCCTTTAGCCTCATATGATTCTCTTGCAGAAATCATAAGGAACTTGAAAGAAAGAGGTATTATCAGACAGGTGCATAGCTCTTATAACAATCCTATTCTAGGTGTTCTTAAGCCAATGGACAATGGCTTTTGTGTGCTGACATAAGACAGCTAAACAAACGAGTGTACATGTCTGACTGGCCTGTGCCATATATTTCCCAGTACCTAGCACAGATTCAGGGATCCAAAATATTCACTGCCATTGATTGTGCACAGGGATATTGGACCATACATGTATATGAGGAGGACCAGTATAAGCTGGCATTCTCATTCCAAAAGGTCCAGTATGCATTCCCGAGACTCCCATTTGGATACATAAATTCAGGACATGAATATTTGCTGTATTCATGCATAAGGCTATGCCTGACAGTCTGGAAAGGGGGACCTTATCTTATGTTGATGATGTTTTAATCAAAAGCACAGACTTTGAAAAACACATCACAGAATTTAAACATGTCCTCAGCCTGTGGTGACATAGCTTACTGACCTAGCTGTTATTAAAATCCTTAGCTATGTCACCACACAGCCAACTTAAAAGGGCAGGTGTCAAATTATCCCTACAAAAAGCTCAATGGTGCCGCACTCGTGTAAGCTTCTTAGGACATGAAGTTACTTCTGAAGAGTTAAATCCTCCGAAGAAAAAGGTGGAAGCTTTAATAAATTCTAAAAACCCAACTAACTTAAAGGAATTGAGATCATTCCTGGGTATGATGAATTATTCTCGCAAATTTATTGATAATTATGCAGAATTAGCTAAACCACTACTACTTTTTCTTAAGAAGGATGTGAAATGGCACTGGAGTGAGACTCAAGAGACAGCTTTCAAAGAGCTGAAGAGAAAACTCACTCAAGCACCTTGCTGAGCGTACCCTGAATGTGGTAGACCTTTCTACTTAGAAACAGGTTACACAGATATAAGCATGAGTGCTGTTTTATACCAAAAGCATGATAAGCAATGACTTTGCTTAAATTATGTGAGCAAAACTCTATCCCCAGTAGAAATAAAATTTAGCGATTGCGAAAAAGCCCTCTTATCTACTGTATGGGCTCTACAAAATTTCCGCAGCTATATACAGGGCAAAAAAAACTTATTGTAGAAACGGCCCACCAGCCTTTGCTATATCTGCAAAATGAGAGAATAAGAGATGGGAACTTGTCTAATAGCCACATAACAGCTTGGACTCTTTCCTTACAAGGCTGGCCTTTAGAAATTTGCTACAAGCAGAATAAAAAGAATCCAATCGCACAGGGACTCGCTGAGCTCCACGACTGTACTGCTAAGGATCCTGGGGAAGAATTATCAGAAGATGATTTCCTGGAGGAACAATTGCTTTCCCCCGTATAAGATATAAAATAAGGACCATTGTCAGACATTACCTTGGGTTTATGTTGATGGTTGTTCTTACCATACCACTATTGAAAATGAGCACAGACTAGTCGCTGGCATTGGTATAACTTGAGCAAATGGATTCCCAAATATATCTATAGGTTTCAACATTGGACCAAGATCCAGTCAAGTTGCAGAACTAACTGCTGTTCTAAAAACCATTGAGATGGCTATTGAACACGGTATTCATGAATTTGTGATCATTACTGACAAATTATGTGCGTGACAGTTTTGTTAAATACCTGCCAACTTGGAAAAGAAATGGCATGCAGAAAACTAACAACAAATCAGTCAAACATGGCAAGTTGTTCTGCGAGATTGATAATCTGGTGGTATCCAATGATTTAACCATACACTGGAAAAAGACCAAGGGTCATTCCAGGGTTCTAGATCCTGATAAGGAAGGCAATGATCTTGCGGATTCATTAGCCAAACAAGTAGCCATAACCGGAGAACTCCTTAATATCGACCACTTAATGGGTGCAATTCAGGTAGAAGCCATTACCAGAAACCAGGCTAAAGAACAGAGTGAGCCTAACCTGGTACAATGGAGTCAGGATTCTCCTAGTGAGGACCTGACCACTAGTCAAAAAGAAGACCCCATTGTAGACATCTTCTATAAACACATAGAAGATCCTGAAAGCAACCCCATCTCAAAATATGATTGTATCGGCAAGGAAGATCTTAGAATATTAATAAAATCCAGGTCACAATTCAAGTTACAGGGCGGTTTATAAATTAGAACCTCCAAAACTGGCATCCAGCAATGGGTGGTACCCACCAAGTTCAGAGGTCTAATGCTTCAACATGCCCATGATGCTCCCACATCTGGTCATCGTGGTGCAAAATTAACATATGAAATATTGCGTGATTACGCCTTTTGGCCACACATGTTGAAAGATGTTCAAACTTACTGTCAAGGTTGTTTAATCTGTCCACAGTTCCAACCCACTGCACCAACGCATAGAGCACCATTGCAGAAAAGGGGGATGGTAATGCCATGGTCAGATATACAAATTGATTTTATTGGTCCAGTAACAAGGTCATAAAGAGGTAACAAATACATCTTGACAGTAACATGCCTATTTACTAAATGGGTAGAGTGCATCAGTGCACCTAACAATAGTGCTGAAACATGCACAGCATTGCTCATCAACCACGTGTTTTCCAGATTTGGTTTACCCCAGAGAATCGAATCCGATCGGGGAACCCACTTCACTAGCGAAGGGATGACCAAGATGTGGAAAATACTAGGGGTTAAAAGAAAGCTCCATATTGAATATACAGCTGCCTCAAGTGGTGGTGTAGAGTGTTACAACCAGTCCATTGTGAAAATCCTCAAAAGTTTGTGAGTGAAACGTGTAAAGACTGGGATGTAAAATTACCTCTAGTCCTAATGGCATTAAGAGCAACTCCAATTAGTGCTACCAAAATGTCACCTTTTGAACTGATGGCTGGTAGAAGAATGGTTCTACCTCAGCATCTATTGTACCATTCATCAGACTAGAACTTGATAAAAACTGCCAATACACATAAATATGTGGAGAACCTAAGAAAGCACCTGCAATTTGCCTTTGCATTAGCTCAAAGGACTTAGAGAAGGCTGCAACTGCCACTAAAACCTATTATGATCTTAAAACATCCAAAAAGGAATATGAAATAAATGATAAAGTTTATCTTTGTAACTTTGGAATAGATTAGGTTAAGGAGAAGAAATTTCTTCCATCTTCGAAAGCGCCTTTTGTCGTTACTGACAAAATATCTCCAGTCGGCAATAAAATTAGGATCCCTAAAAACAATAGTTTTATGGATAAATGGGTCCATATTAATCAGTTGCGAGCATTCCATCCTAGATCCCAACTACAAGTCATAGAGGGAGAATGAAATGCCATATCCCCAAATGCACTAAAGAAATATTGTAGTTTAAAGATGCCTAACAAATGAGCATAAGGGCTCAAAAATAACGGACTCTCTTCATAGAAGACTGTCTATGATGTATACTGTCATTACACTCACCAAGTACAACTGACTTTAAGCCAATTCAAATACATGTGTCCTACATCTATTTAAAATTGGAAGGGGGAATTATGTCAGGGTATCTGTAGATATCAGTGGACAATATATATATATATATAAATATATATATTAAGATAGAATAAGTATGAAATCTCTCAAAAAGTAAGTTTGAGCATGCTCATTTTTATTTTTTTATTTTGTCCACTTATTTATTCAGTTGTTTATTTTTTTTTTTTTTTTTTATTTTTTTATTTTCAAAAGAGCTTTATTATAAGATATTAAAGTTTCACAACATAAGTAAAAATTAAACAACATGCACCATTATTGGCATATAAACACTTGATATAAAAAGCAATCTGTATAATAATCGTTGATTATTGCTTTTCATATAACAGTACACTGGAATTAGCTGTTATGAACCTGAATATTAGCTTTTCATATAACAGAGTAACAGTACACTGGTATAAGCTGTTATGAATCTGAGCATTAGGCAACATGTGTTTTGTTTTTTCCTGTTCTACTGTTACATAACTCCTTTTGGGTCCTGTAGCTCTATATAATACTGATGATTGTCAAGGAACAAGTTACATAAAAAATCTACACTGGAACAACAAGTAATGATATGACAATTGTACCCCTGTGCCACCTCATACTATCGTGTTGTGACTTTGCTGTCTGTGCACAGAAAGAAGGCACATTACAGTGGGTTTTCCTCAGTGATATGACAGTCTCATCTGTGCAACATTTTAGTTATAAAATCAGACATTATGAGGTTTCGTGCATTAGCTTATTAAGTCTGTTCTTTCATCCAGTCCCATTCTCTTAAAGAACTTGTCTTGCTGTTATCCTCAGCAGCTCCGGCCGCAAGCCCCCAAGGGTAATCAATTACTAAAAATGGGATCGGAAGGCACAAACATGTCACACTATTCAATGCTTCAGGGCATATTATCACATGTAAATTTATAAGACCATATAAACTTAACTGTCTTAGTTGAAACTTAAACACCAAGCAAAACTAAATTTTATAATAAACTAGCAAATGTCATTCCCCAACAGTGTTTATTCAGGGTGTACAATAAAATAAAATTAACTGAGGTCATTTGTAATTACTCAATCTCCCACGTCCGTTGGTGCCAGGGAACTTTGTATGTGAGAGAACATTACAGCATCTCCGGAGAACCTGCCAGGATCAAACCTGAATCCTACAGGGTCCATATTTGTGATTGTGTAAGGCAGGCTTGCATACTTTGTGGGCCACATACTGCCTGTCAACCTGCCCAAGGCCCGGGGCCTTACCGCTATTGTCTCCTGGTAAATGTTTATCAGAGGGCTATTGCTGGTTGACCTCTTCGTGGGCATGCCTGTCGCTGAGGAGCTGTCTGTGGGGGCAGCCTGCGGCTGTATTCCGGCTGGCTCTTTCGGCGCTGGTGTCTCCTATTTATTACCTCCCATCATCTGTGTTGCTCACCTGATGGCATGGTGCAGGGGAAGATCTCGTGGAGAAGCCCCCAGATGCATGTGGCGCCCGACTCTGCATTGCAGTAGAAACAGGCAATACGGCTCCCTGTGATACATTGTCAGTTAGCGCCATCTTCCCTGGTGCTTTGACATTCTCTTGGGTGCCGGCAGTTTATCTATTGCGCTGATCCTATGTATCAGAAAGTCATAAGGTGCTCTTTCAATCATTGACTCCAAGAGTTTTTCTAGTTTTAAGTAGTGTAGGCTAAAGCTTGTTTTCACTTCTCCATTTTCTGTGGCTGCCATTTTACTGTGTACTTAGACGCCTCTTGATGATTCTGCATGTTCCGTGAACACTGTCTGCCTAAAACTTGATAACAGTCTTCGTATATACAGCAATTATAGGTATGTCGGCACAAAAGTATTGTGGTGTCCAGTGTAGACGAGTACCCTCAGAAATCTGAGGGGGTGGCGCTGCCTATATGTGAGCTGCCGCTCTAGGCCTCTAACGTCCGATGCTGAGCTCCTGCTTCAATAATACAGTGAAACAAGGTTCTGCTAGACAGAATGGATAAGTATAGGTTGTTTGATGTTGTTTCACTATAGATTCTCTCGTATAATCAGTGGATTATGAGCACAGGAAAAGTGCGACCATTCAAGATCGTGGTTCGGACACGCCTGAGCATGCTCATTTTATCACTAAATACTTTCTCCTGATTAACATAACATCTAAGAGTTCAAAAGAGAGCATCTGTCTCATTAACCAGCATGAACCCCTGGGTTGAGGGAGCCAATAGTCTATGTTTTGGTGGAAAATATGCTCAGAAGCTCTTTGAAAATTCTCAATATACTTTCTGATCTGAGAGAAGCATATGCCAACAGACATGTAATAATTTAACACCATGGCTCACTGGATTTCATTTGAATCTTGATTGGATTCAGGAAAAACAGTTTCTGGCTGAGGAGATGGCCCATATCACCTGGGTGCGAATTGTCCCCTGCGGAGTTTCCAATATGCAGCCCCAGAAAAATTAGCATTTCAAGTCTCTGTATGACATAAAAAAATGAATCTTGCAAAAGGAATTGTGCCAGGTTTTCATGTGAGTTTGATATACTCAAATGAACATGTATATTCAGACACATATTGAATGTGAACATGGAGGTCTGGATTGTCTATGCCTAAGAAGGGTAATATTGGAAGCTGAAAATCTAGGAATCCAGATTTCAACGTGTCTTAACCTATGTGTGTTTTTTTTTTTTAATCATAGAAGTCTTAAGGATGCAAAGTTTGGACAAATCGTATATATAGCTTTCAAACATTAAATATGTGCCCCAGACTATTAAATAATCGATACAAATAAATTAATATGAAATTGTCTGTCCATATAATATTAAATGTGAATGTCTGCTAAATGAAAAATATAAATAACCTATTCTTTTTATTTTTCAGGCATCTAACAAATACATGTGTGGTTGTCCCATAAATTGTGTAATATGTTTTACGCACGCAGAAAGAGGTGTACTGAATGTGAAATATGCTGTGTTTTTATCTGAATATAAGAAAATAATCAAATGCAACTTTAAATGGATTTTAAGATAATAATATGATGTTAGAAATAATACTGATGTTTTATATTAAAATAATCAGAAAAAAATGGCAAAATATGATCAATGTATATCAAAAATATGACCAGACAGGTTTATTAATATAAAGAAATAGTGTATTTGATAAACATTTTCTTAGATAAGAAAATTGAACTGCAGAAATATTTGAATGAAACTGTTTGTCTCTGTCTGCTGCCCCCGATGGTCTAAATCCAGTATTACAGCCAAAAGGCATTTGGCTGTTGAAAATGAAATTTCCCAGTAGCCAATCATAAAAAACTGGGAACCCAAATCTATCGAATGATTAAGAAATGAGGAGGAGTCTTGTGTCAGACAAAAGCTCCCTGCACAGAGAGAGAGAGGATCTTGGTGGAAATATTTTTGGTTGGTAACTACTTTTGCAATCTTGCTTGCTGCCATCTTTGCTTATAGAAGGATCAGTGTGTGAACACAATTTTCTGTAAGACAAATACGTTGGGATACTCTTTGTGGATAAGAGACTATCAAGATTAATTCTCTCACAAATGTTCATAATTCCTCTAAGCATATGACGATAGACATATTTGGATATTAACTGAAATCTCAAACTGGTGACCTGGTAAAGTATCAAGAAATGCATTCATTGTTGCTGCAGTCTAATTGAAGCTGATACATTTAAAAGAACACAATTAGCATTTTAAGCTTGTGATTCATAGTCCTGTGTAGTCTTAACTAGTCATTATTGCTAAATAATTTATTTACTAGACAGGGTTTTATGCTCCAGATTTATAAGTCAGTTATTATAGTGAACTCTTTCAGAACTGCACATAAACTGGTTATTGTGATTATATCCCTGATAGTTATTAATTAAGCATAGTAAGTGGATAATCCATATTGAGCATTGAACTAGAGTTATTGGTTAATAACAGAAGATTCTGGTATTTCATTGTGGTGATGTAATGCAATTCAATTGTGAATAAGGTTAATTCTAAAGGTACATTTGGTTCGATTTGTAAAGAATATTGTAAAAGTTTAAACTTATATAGTTTGATTCATATCTGGTGTTCTATAAATATAATTCAATGCGTCTATAAATTTTAACTAATATAAAGAATTTAGGAATTTACATTAATTTTATTGTTTTGTATATGCATTTTATTGGGGGTTTGTTTAAAGAATAATTATTAAACATATTATATTATAACCCGGCCATATACTGACAATATGTATGGATATACATTTATAGAGTATAGAGTGTATTAACTTATATGAAAATTAGACAGAAGTAATTTCATATGAAACTTGATCTTCTATATGCTGGCAACTGAGCTTGCAAACTTTTCCAGACGTATATGTTGATTCAGACCTTCAAAGGGACTCTTTGTCCAATCATTTGTATATCATACAATTACTAATTACTTACTTTCCTAAAGATTCTGCTAGACCTTAGACTATAGGTCTGCGTTCGACAGGGGGCATCCTGATCTAGGTAATTTTATTGCACATTGCCCAATGCAGGAAGACTTTAAATGCAATTCCTTTGAAGAACCCCATCTTTACTATTTAAACAAATGTCTGCTTTGAACTCTCATACAACAGGTTTATTAGAAGTGTGTCTTAATGAGTAATGGGGGTTTGTGTCACCCACCTTAGTGATTTACAAATGGTCAAAGCATTTCTAGATCAAAACGGCTTCATATATGGATGAAATAATAGTCAATATGATGTCTATGCACATAGCTTATAATGATATCTCATCTTTTACATGACATGAAAAAGGCTCAAGGGAACCAGCAACTCTAGGAATTGTAGTTACCTTGAGTTAAATGAGAAGCTGATACTCCATAGTCAGACAGGACAGACCTAGGCTATCATTACTTTCCATTTATAAGGAACTGCTGTGAAATGGGCCGTTGCAGTGAAAAGAAGGGTTGATGCCTCTAGTGCTGTGCTTTCCTGTGTATTGTACTGCAGCCTGTTTATTAGCAAGCTAGACTACGCTTATGCTACCACCCTTATCGATATTCTTACTGCCTCATGGAATCTAATTAATATTTCTCATTAAACCATGCTCTAGAATATAATCTGTTATAATCCTTTCTAGTATCTTCCCCACTACTGAGGTTTAAAGTTTCCTGGATCAGCCCTGTTTCTCTTTTGAAAAAGTGGCACCACATCAACTTTGTAGATATACTTTCTTTGTTTTTTTAACATTCACCTGATGGTGATGAGGTCAAAAAGGGCTGTCACCATTGTTGGCATGGGCAGTGTAATCTTGTTTTGTTCGGTCTGTCAGGGTTTTTTCCCTGCTGTGTTTGCCATGTGCTGCTGGCAGCCATTTTACTCACCTCTCTTGCTGACTTTGGTGCATACTGTGTGATGCTGCTCATTTCTTGCACTTCCTTTTATGGCCAGACTGGTGTACATCATCCGTGTGAGACAGGATGCAGTCTCAGAATTGTGATGTCATCACTTATTATTTACTGGGCCTCTGTTAAGTATGCTTTGCCCTTACATTGTCTTAGACCTGTTTGTGAGAGCTCCTGTGTATTACCTCGCTGTCTGACGTCCCTCCTGGTTCCTGATCCCTGGCTTGTTCGTGACTCTGCTGTTCTCCTTGTTCCTGATTAAGGCTCGTCTGACTACTCGTTGCCTCCTCACCGGTCTTATGATTGTGCCATAGACCTACAACCCGGAGCCATTCCATCTCGGGGCCAGGTGTACCCTCTGTCTGTTGCAGAGAATTGATCTATGGAGGAGTATGTTGCCGATGCTCTGTTGTGGGGGATCATCCACAACTTGAACCTTTGTGTGCCTTCCAATAAATTGGCTCCCCGTTATGTTGGTCCATTTCGAATACACCAACAGGTTATTCCTGTGACCTACGCTCTTGACCTTTCTCCTACTATGTGCATCCTCCAATGTTTTTCATGTCTCCCTCTTGAAACCATTGGTTTGTAATCGGGTTTACCACTGTGTTGCCTCGTCCCCGTCCTATCTTTGTTGACAACCATGAGGAGTATAAGGTCAGCAGCATTATTGACTCTCGTATATCCAGGGGCCGTGTACAGTATTTGGTTCACTGGAGGGGCTATGGTCCAGAGGAGCATTCTTGGTTCCCTCCTCTGATGTTCATGCTCCCACCCTCCTCCGTGCCTTCCATGCCGTTTCCCCAATAAGCCTTTGTCCTCCCGCGTGGGAGGGGTCATTGAGGGGAGGGTACTGTCAGGGGCATTGTGGGGGATGCTGCTCATTTCCTGCACTTCCTTTTATGGCCAGACTGGTGTGCATCATCCGTGTGAGACAGGATGCAGTCTTAGAATTGTGATGTCATCACTTATTATTTAAAGGGCCTCTGTTCAGTATGCTTTGAATTTGCGTTGTTTCAGACCTGTTTGTGAGAGTTCCTGTGTATTACCTGACTGCCTGATGTCCTTCCTGGTTCCTGATCCCTGGCTTGTTCCTGACTCTGCTGTTTTCCTTGTTCCTGATTCCGGCTCGTCTGACTATTCGCTTTGGCTCCTGACTCAACTCGTGTGACTACCAGCTCTGGTTTTGATTCCTGGCTTGTTATTTGTTTTGTGGACTTTTTATTATTTTTTGCTATTAATAAAGGTGTGATCATTTTTGCACTTCTCGTCTCAGTCTGATTCCTGGTACCCTGACAGGGACAGAGCATGTGCAGATCTCTGATATTGTTATTATTAGTCAATTTGGGCTTTTGACTTTTGGTCAGGTGGATTATGATCCCCGAGCCGATTCTGTATGGAGGACTTTTCTAATATCCAATCTGGTATTTTTCAAATACAAGAATTGTGCTTTCATTTGTATTGTGATCATTTCGATGGTGAAAAAAGACAAAAAAACAAACAAATCCTTTCAGGGATTTTTCCCTGTTGTTTTGTTTGCCATGTGCTGCTTGCAGCCATTTTACTCACCTCTCTTCCTGACTATGGTGCATTGTGGGGGATGCTGCTCATTTACTGCACTTCCTTTTATGGCCAGACTGGTGTGCATCATCCATGTGAGACAGGATGCAGTCTAAATAATAAGTGATGACATCACAATTCTGAAAGGGCCTCTGTTTAGTATGCTTTGCCTTTGCGTTGCCTCAGACCTGTTTGTGAGAGTTCCTGTGTATTACCTGGCTGCCTGACGTCCTTCCTGGTTTGTTATTTGACTTGTGGACTTTTTATTATTTTTTCCTATTAGTAAAGGTGTGATTATTTTTGCACTTCTCAACTCAGTCTGATTACTGGCACCCTGACATTACGCAAAGGCCATGAATCCTGATGGTGCTAATTATTCACCTTTACCTGCCATCATTTCAAGTATGGATGTACAGGATCACCGCTTGGATGAATTTACACTAGCCATGCAAACCCTGCTGATTTGGACCAAAGTGTCCTGCAAGTTATGGCTGCTCCTGTTTCCGCTGCTGCACCTATGCCTACCAGGAGTATGTCCGGTTCAGCACATCTACCTCAGCATTATGGAGGCGATCCTATTCAGTGCAGAGGGGTTTTGAACCAGGTGGGCATTTACTTTGAGATGTTACCTCAGGCGTTTCCCTCTGACAGAGCTAAGGTGGGATTTCTCATCTCGTTACTCTCTGACACAGCTCTTGCCCGGGTTAATCCCTTGTGGGAGACTAATAAACCTGTGATTTCAAATTACCCTGAATTTGTGGCCTCCTTTCGAAGGGTATTTGATGTTCCGGCTCGCTCCTCCTCTGCTGCTAAATGATGCATGTCCATTCAGCAAGGTACAAGATCTGTTGCTCAGTATGCTATTGAGTTCTGTACGCTTGCCGCAGAGGTAGGTTGGAACAATGAAGCCCTTGTTGCCGCCTTCTTTCATGGGCTCTCTGATGAGATTAAAGACAAAGTTGCTGCCAGAGATTTAGCAGAGGATCTCGAGGCATTGGTGTCTTTTTTTATCCTAATTGACATCAGAGAGAGGCCCTCTTTCAAGGAGCGCTTGCAGAAGCCTCCTGGTTCCGTTGTCTCCTACGTGTTTGTTCCCACCCATGCCTCCCTCTCCTCCCATGCCTCCTGGTCCCGAGTCACTAGGTGCTGCTGAGCTGATGCAGTTGGGATTCACGCATCTCTCCGCGGCAGAGAGGGCCTTTAGGAGGAGGGAGGGGCTCTGCCTCTATTGTGGGTTACAGGGCCACCTTTTGAAGTCTTGTCCTACACGGCCGGGAAACGCTCACACCTAAGGTCCTGTCGGGGGGCAGACATTGGGTGGTTTATCCTCGTCCCTGGAACCGCTTAAGGAGAAACCTTTGGTCACGGTTGTCCTTTGCTGGGTGGACTCCTCCATAGTCACTCAGGCTCTTGTTGACTCTGGTGCTGCGGGCTATTTCAGTGACAGTGCTTTTGTATCAAAGCACTCCATTCCTGTTTTGCCTCGGTCCGTTCCGCTTGCTATTGAGGCAATTGATGGCAGGCCCCTTCATCCCGCACTCGTTACTCACGAAACTGCTCCGTTGTCCATGGCTGTTGGGGCTCTCCATTTTGAAACCCTCCAGTTCCAGGTGATAAACTCTCTGCATTTTCCGGTTGTTCTAGGTTATCCCTGGCTCCAAAAGCACAATCCCAGTATTGACTGGCGCAATTCTGAAATTTTGTCGTGGTCCCCGCAATGTATTTCCACTTGTCTTTGGAAACCAGTTAAAGTCTTGTGCACTACTTCAGTATCTCAATTGCCAGAGGAGTACCGAGACTTCCTAGACATTTTTGACAAGGTGCATTCCGGTACGTTGCCTCCTCACCGGTCTTATGATTGTGCCATAGACCTGCAACCTGGAGCCATTCCATCTCGGGCCGGGTGTACCCTCTGTCTGTTGCAGAGAATTGTTCTATGGAGGAGTATGTTGCCGATGCTCTGTTGTGGGGGATCAGCCGCAACTTGAACCTTCGTGTGCCTTCCAATAAATTGACTCCCCGTTATGTTGGTCCTTTTTCGAATACTCCGGGTTAATCCTGTGACCTACGCTCTTGACCTTCCTCCTACTATGTGCATCCTCCATTGTTTTTCATGTCTCCCTCTTGAAACCATTGGTTTGTAATCGAGTTTACCACTGTGTTACCTCGTCCCTGTCCTATCTTTGTTGACAACCATGAGGTTACTGTCAGGGTTTTTTCCCTGTTGTTTTGTTTGCCATGTGCTGCTGGCAGCCATTTTACTCACCTCTCTTCCTGACTATGGTGCATTGTGGGGGATGCTGCTCATTCCCTGCACTTCCTTTCATGGCCAGACTGGTGTGCATCATCCGTATGAGACAGGATGCAGTCTCAGAATTGTGATGTCATCACTTATTATTTAAAGGGCCTCTGTTCAGTATGTTCTGCATTTGCGTTGTTTCAGACCGGTTTTTGAGAGTTCCTGTGTATTACCTGGCTGCCTGACGTCCTTCCTGGTTCCTGATCCCTGGCTTGTTCCTGACTCTGCTGTTTTCCTTGTTCCTGATTCCGGCTCGTCTGACTATTCGCTTTGGCTCCTGACTCAGCTCGTGTGACTACCAGCTCTGGTTTTGACTCCTGGCTTGTTATTTGACTTGTGGACTTTTTATTATTTTTTCCTATTAATAAAGGTGTGATTATTTTTGCACTTCTCGTCTCAGTCTGATTCCTGGCACCCTGACAAACCAACAATCAACTAAATCCAATATTTCTAAAAATATAAGGGGCCAGATTATGAGTGGAGCACAAACATCTGCGCGTGAGCAATATCAGGTTCCTGATGTCTCCCAAAATTGAATCGCTGATTATGCTCAAGGGGAGCTTTTTGTTGCAGGAACTACTAACAACCACTCAGTATCATAGCGGTTGTTCTTATCAGCGGGTCAACTGTTAGATACAGTATTCCATTTACCTTATTTGAAAGTGAACGGTTACGATACTGAGCGGTTGTTAGTAGTTCCTGCAACAAAAAGCCCCCCTTGAGCATAATCAGCGCATTGTGCATGCACAAATTGTGGGACCGGGCGAATTCTACTAGATTCAATTTTGGGAGACTGAATACATCAGGATGACGTTGGGGTAGGAGGGCTCAGACGGCCATCTTTAAACGGCCGAGGATGAAATAGTTAGTTGATTACTTACACATTTTTTAACTTTCCACTTTGGGATACTGTTTGATGTATTTAGCTTCAATAACCTTTTACGTATTGTCATGTAAAAGGTGAGATATTATTGGAAGCTATGTGCATAGATTAATTCCTCTATGTATGTGTAATTTCTATACTATAAGTTATAGTAAATTCTGGCTATGCAAAATAACACTTCACAGACAGAGTAACCTCATTTCAAAGAACCTTTGTTATAGCCACTGACCCCCCTCGCTGCTCAAGACATCTAAGAAAGAGCAAAAGGGAAACATTTTTTTCAATAAGTGACGTTGACGAACCCCTGCAATGAGGTAGTCAGTCTACAATATTCAACTCTTTTAAAGGTTTTCAGGAGAGGTAACCACTTTGCATGCAAGAGTTAATTACCCTATGCTGAGTTGAATACACGAAGTTCAGACGTCACGTCTCCATAAAATATTAGAGAAATCTACTTTGAAACCTATGTCTTTTGAAAGCATAAGAATCTGGAGGATTTAAAATTTAAACAAATTATCTATATAGTTTTTAAATATTTAATATGTGCCTCAGACTGTCCAAATAAATTGTAAAAATGTGTATTTATGGATCTGAAAGAAAATGCCTAGCAGTGGCATGTTAGATAAGTATTTGCTGAATTTAATAAGTAGCTATATAGTCAATTTAAAAATGTTTAACCAATTTGTTTCAAAATAACATTTTCTTTGTTTTTCCAGTAGTCTAATAAACATGACAGGGGACAACCTAATGTGAAGATTAGGTTTCTTAATAAGATACTATAAATAACATATAAATGCATCATAGATTTTGAGCCCATGTCTTAAACACTGTTGAGACGTATTAATAAATAACTATAAATGCTCATCTATATATGATAAAAAAATGGTGACTAGGAAATTAAATATATACCAGTATATCAAATGAACTGATATACAAAATAAGTCAGATAAACACATATTTTATTGATTCTTACTACTAGTCTACTCATAAAAATGTAACTTTAAAGGCATCTTCTAAAATATTATAAGTAGTAGTGAAATACTCTGTTTAAATAATATTAAATGGTCCCATACATATTGGACATATTTATCTGCTGATGCAAAAAATAGTGAGTATATTAAATATACATTTAAAAAATTAAAAGATATACAGTAAGCTGTTGGCAGTATTTGATAGTGAAACTGTTAGACAGTGTCTGCTGCCACCAATAGTTCAGAAATGGTATTGCAACCAAAAGGTATTTGGCTGCTCAGGGAAGCATTTCCAAAATAACCAATGAGATGTTCAGCACAAATAAGGTTGTATCCAAATATTCACCAATGATTACAGAATAGAGGTGGGCTTATCACTTGATAAAAGCCTGATGCATAGGAGAAAAAGGGTCTTGGAACACAGTCTCTACAGAAAGCAACATTATTCGATTATGTATATGGTTGCTCTATATTTTTAATGTTTTAAATCAAGGTATTCTAAATCTATAGTTTTATCATAGTGTGATTTAAAAGGAGATTTATTCTTATATTTAATATTAATTAGACCAAGGGTAGTAAGTATATTGGTATTAAATATTAATGTTTAGAAATAATTTTTGTATTTTAATATCATAAGTTAATTACAGTTATGGCTGTACTGTATATATATTTTAGAATTTGTCTTATTGTGGCTGAATAAGAGGTTATTCCAGGCCAGACATATTGGCATATAAATTGGCTGTTGCATTAATACTATATACAATTTCTGGTGTTTAAATTGAAGTTATATAAAACCATTTGTGGGCTAAAAGCTTAATTATACTTCCCTGAAAGTTATCTTAGATTTATTGAAATTTAGTAAGATTTATGTGAAGTATCTTGTTATATTGTTTAAATAAGTACTGTTAAATTAGCAGTCCATATTCTGGTGTTTTTATTGTGATATTTTAATGCGATTCTGTCAGTTTTTTTCCCTGCTTTGTTTGCCATGTGCTGCTGGCAGTCATTTTGCTTACCTTTTCTTGCTGAATCTGTTGCAGAGTGTGTGATGCTGCTCATTTCCTGCATGCTCTCTTATGGCCAGACTGTTGTACATCATCCGTGTGAGACAGGTTGCAGTTTTAGAATTGTGATGTCATCACTTATTATTTAAAGGGCCTCTGTCTAGTATGCTTTGCCCTTGTGTTGTCTCAGACCTGTCTTTGAGTTCCTGTGTATTACCCGGCCTACTGACGTCCCTCCTGGTTCCTGACTCGGCTCGTCTGACTACTCGCTTTGGCTCCTGATTTGGCTCGTCTATCAGCGCTGGCTTTTACTCCTGGCTTGTTATTTGACTTGTGGACTTTTTATTATTTCTTTGTTATTAATAAAGGTGTGATTATTTTTGCACTTCTCGTCTCAGTCTGATTCCTGGCACCCTGACATTACGCAAAGGCCATGAATCCTGATGGTGCTAATAATCCACCTTTACCTACCATCATTTCCAGGATGGATTAATAGGATCACCGCTTGGATCAATTTGAACATGCCCTGCAAACTCTGCTGACTCACACTGCATATTTGGACCAGAGTGTCTCACAAGTTATGGCTGCTCCTGTTTCCGCTGCTGCACCTAGTCCTACCAGGAGCATGTATGGTTCTGCACCTCTACCTCAGTGATATGGAGGCGATCCTAATCAGTGCAGAGGCTTTTTGAACCAGGTTGGCATTTACTTTGAGATGCTAACTCAGGCGTTTCCCTCTGACAGAGCTAAGGTGGGATTTCTGATCTTGTTACTCTCTGAGACAGCTCTTGCCTGGGCTAATTGCTTGGGCTAATTACCCTGAATTTGTGGCCTCCTTTCGAAAGGAATTTGATGTTCCGGCTTGCTCCTCCTCTGCTGCTAAACGACTCATGTCCATTCAGCAAGGTATGAGATCTGTTGCTCAGTATGCCATTGAGTTCCATACGCTTGCCGCAGAGGTAGGTTGGAACAATGAAGCCCTTGTTGCCGCCTTCTTTTATGGGCTTTCTGATGCGATCAAAGATGAAGTTGCTGTCAGAGATTTACCAGAGTATCTTGAGGCATTGGTGTCTTTTTTTATCCTAATTGACATCAGACTCAGAGAGAGGCCCTCTTTCAAGGAGCGCTTGCGGAAGCCTCCTGTTCCATTGTCTCCTACATGTTCGTTCCCACCCATGCCTCCCTCTCCTCCCATGCCTCCTGGTCCCGAGTCACCAGGTACTGCTGAGCCAATGCAGTTGGGATTCACGCATCTCTCCACGGCAGAGAAGGCCTTTAGGAGGAGGGAGGGTCTCTGCTTCTATTGTGGGTCACAGGGCCACCTTTTAAAGTCTTGTCCTACACAGCCGGGAAACGCTCGCACCTACAGTCCTGTTGGGGGCAGACCTTGGGTGGTTTATCCTCGCCCCCGGAACCGCTAAAGGAGAAACCTTTAGTCACGGTTGTCCTTTCCTTGGTGGACTCCTCCATAGTCACCCAGGCTCTTGTTGACTCCGGTGCTGCGGGCTATTTCATTGACAGTGCTTTTGTATCAAAGCACTCCATTCCTGTATTGCCTTGGTCCATTCCGCTTGCTATTAAGGCCATTGATGGCAGGCCCTTTCAGCCCACACTCGTTACTCACGAAACCGCTCCGTTATCCATGGCTGTTGGGGCTCTCCATTTTGAAACCCTCCAGTACCAGGTGATTAACTCTCAGCATTTTCCAGTTGTTCTGGGTTATACCTGGCTCTAAAAGAACAATCCCAGTCTCGACTGGCGCAGGTCCAAAATATTGTCATGGTCTCAATGTATTTCCACTTGTCTTCGGAAACCAAAGTCTTGTGCACTTCTTCGGTATCTCAATTGCCAGAGGAGTACCGAGAGTTCCTAGACGTTTTCGACAAGGTTTGTGCTGGTACGTTGCCTCCTCACCGGTCTTACGATTGTGCCATAGACCTGCAACCCGGAGCCATTAGTCCTCAGAGCCGGGTTTACAATCTGTCTGTTGTGGAGAATTGCGCTATGGAGGGGTATGTTGACGATGCTCTGTCACAGGGGATCATCCGCAAATCCTGCTCTCCTGCAGAGGCTGGCTTCTTCTTTGTGAAGAAAAAGGGTGGCGAGTTAAGACCATGTATCTATTATAGGGGTCTTAATCGTCTTAGCATTAAAGGGACAGTCAACATAAAAATAGTTGTAACATATATCTATAAAGTTGCCCTAGATCATTTTTTCCAAATATATGCCAGTTTTAAAAGATAATCCGTTTTCAAGTTAAATCACTTACTTTTCCCCCTGTTGCCATTTTAAAATGTCCGTGTAGCTCCGTCCCTTTTTTGTCATCTGACATCATTAAAATCCTGTGTTCTTGTAATTGTTCTAAGTTACTCATAACCCGTTTTTTGCACAAGCGCAATGTGCCTATTGTACTCTGGGCACTTTTTCACAGGATTATAGGTGCACAGCAGCTGGGGACCAATAAAGTTGTTTTATGAAACATAATAAAACATGTTATATTACAGTCTCAAAGGTGTTTTGTGTCCCTTTGACTGTAATGCAATTTAGATTATTTATTATGTGGTTTCTACTTTCTAAGTGAACCTTCAGTTACATAATATATAAGTGGTTTAATGGAGAACCTGTGGTGCAAGTATCGTCAATTATTGTGAGCAGGAGACATTTTAAACATAAAATACAAAAAGACAATGCTCTTATTTATTGTAAGAGTTTTTATTGCACTATTGCTAAAATTAATTTTTCAGAATATTTGTTCCTTAAAGAATCAGGCAAACTGAACTTTTCGATTTGTATTTTATGTTTAAAATGTCTCCTGCTCACAATAATTATTAGAATGCAGACTAGTAATGAGCGTTCTCCATTAAACCACTTAAATATTATGTAACTGAAGGTTCACTTAGAAACCACATAATAAATAATCTAAATTGCATCACAGTCAAAGGGACACAAAACACCTTTGAGAGACTGTAATATAAGATGTTTTATTATGTTTCATAAAACAACTTTTAAAATGGCAGCAGGGGGAAAAGTAAGTGCTTTAACTTGAAAACTGATTATCTTTAAAAACTGGCATATATTTGGAAAAAACGATCTAGGGCAACTTTATAGATATATGTTACAACTATTTTTGTGTTGACTGTCCCTTTAAGAATGCTTACCCTATTCCACTCATTACCGATCTCTTTGACCGCCTCAAGGGAGCTACGGTCTTTTCTAAACTTGATTTGAGAGGAGCATACAATCTCGTTAGGATTAAGGAGGGCCACGAATTAAAAACAGCATTTAACACCAGGAGCGGGCATTATGAATATCTTGTAATGCCCTTTGGCCTATGTAATGCTCCTGCTGTTTTTCAGGAATTTATTAATGATGTCCTACAAGATATGTTGCAACAGTGTGTTGTGGTGTACTTAGACAACATCCTCATATACTCACCCACACTTGAGGCTCATTGTTCTGATGTCACACAGGTACTTCAGAGACTACATGAGAATGGCCTGTTTTGTAAGAAATGTGAATTCCATCAGACTCAAGTAACATTCCTAGGTTATGTGATCTCCGTTGCAGGGTTCTCCATGGATCCTGACAAGTTGTCTGCAGTTCTGCAGTGGACTCGCCCAGTTGATCTTCACTCTATTCAACGTTTTTTGGGCTTCGCCAATTACTATAGAAAGTTTATTAAAAACGTATCTTCCTTGGTCAAACCTATCACCGACATGACCCGTAAAGAGAATGATCCACTCCATTGGTCACCTACTGCCATTAAAGCCTTTGATAGTCTTAAGACTGCCTTTGCTGCTGCTCCAGTACTGGCTCATCCTAACCCCCTTTTGTTCTTGAGGTCGATACGTCTGAGACTGGAGTAGGTGCGCTCTTGTCTCAATGTCCTACGCCTGGTTCCTTGCATCCGTGCAGTTTTTTTCTCTAAGAAATTGTCTCCAGCGGAGTGCAATTATAAAATTGGCGACAGGGAATTACTGGCCATAATTTTGGCACTTAAGGAATGGAGGCATCTTCTCAAGGGTACTAGGCGTACCAGTGCTCATTCTTACTGACCACAATAATTTAACTTATCTATCTGAAGCAAAACGTTTGTAGCCCCGACAGGCCAGATGGGCGCTATTTTTGTCTTCATTTAATTATGTGGTCTCCTACCTGCCTGGTAGTAAGAATGTTAGGGCTGATGCCCCTCTCGACAATTTTCGCCTCCAAGGAGGAGTCTGTACCTACTCCAGTTATACCTCCTGATCATATTTTGGCTACCATACGTACTTCCCTTGGGGGAGGAGATCCTGGCTGCACAAATTAAGGCACCTCCTGAGAAACCTAGTAGTAAGTGCTTTGTTCCTGAGAATCTTCGAACTAAACGTTTGCACACTTACCACTATCCTAAAGCCGCAGGTCACCCGGGCAAGAGCCAAATAATTTGGTCTGTCACTCGACAATTCTGGTGGCCAGGTCTTCGTTTTGATGTTGCTGCGTATGTTGCCTCCTACTCAGTTTGTGCACAGAATAAGACTCAACGTCTTCCTGTGGGTCTTCTTCAACCTATTGCTAATGGTGAGCGTCCTTGGAAACACCTTTCCATGGATTTCATTGTCGAGCTCCCTGTTTGCAATGGCAATACTGTTGTCCTAATGGTGGTTGACCATTTTTCTAAAATGTCACATTGCATTCCCTTGAAGAAGCTGCCTACCGCTCAGGAGCTTGCTTCAATTTTTGCCCGGGAGGTCTTCCGTTTACATGGGTTACCCAAGGAGATAGTCTCGGACCGGGGTAGCCAGTTTGTCTCCAGATTTTGGCATTCTTTTTGTGCTCAAATGGGGATCCAGCTTTCCTTCTCCTCAGCATATCACCCTCAATCCAATGGGGCTGTGGAATGGTCTAATCAAGCTCTGGAACAGTTCCTCCATTGCTATGTCTCAGATCACCACAATAATTGGTCTGAACTTTTACCTTGGGCAGAGTTCACTTATAATAGTGCTAGTAATGCTTCCTCCCAGTTATCCCCGTTCATGGCGAATTGTGGGTTTCAACCATCCTTGTTGCCCGATTCATTCGTGTCTCAGGGTTTTCTGGCTTTGGAGGAGCATCTCTGGCAAATCCGTTCCACCTGGGTGCAGATTCAGGATTTCCTTCATCATTCTATACAGCCCCAAAAGTTCCAGGCTGATAGTAGGCGTGAGAGGGTTTGGCTGTCCTCTTGAAACTTGAACCTTCATGTGCCTTCCAATAAACTGGCTCCTCGTTATGTTGGTCCTTTTCGAATACTCCGACGGGTCAATTCTGCGGCTTACGCTCTTGACCTTCCTCCTGCAATACACATCTCCAATGTTTTTCATGTCTCCCTCTTGAAACCATTGGTTAGTAATCGGTTTACCACTGTTTTGCCTTGTCCCCGTCCTATCTCTATTGACAACCATGAAGAATATGAAGTCAGCAGCATTATTGACTCTCGTATGTCCAGGGGCTGCGTACAGTATTTGGTTCACTGTAGAGGCTACGGTCCTGAGGAGCGTCCATGGGTTCCCTCCTCTGATGTTCATGCTCCTGCCCTCCTCGGTGCCTTCCATGCTCGTTTCCCCAATAAGCCTTTGTCCTCCCGCGGGGGAGGGGTCGTTGAGAGGAGGGAACTGTCATGTTTTTTTCCCTGTTTTGTTTGCCATGTGCTGCTGGCAGCCATTTTGCTTACCTTTTCTTGCTGAATCTGGTGCAGAGTGTGTGATGCTGCTCATTTCCTGCATGCTCTCTTATGGCCAGACTGTTGTACATCATCCGTGTGAGACAGGTTGCAGTCTCAGAATTGTGATGTCATCACTTATTATTTAAAGGGCCTCTGTTCAGTATGCTTTGCCCTTGTGTTGTTTCAGACCTGTTTATGAGTTACTGTTCCTGTGTATTACCTGGCTGTCTGATGTCCCTCCTGGTTCCTGACTCGGCTCGTCTGACTACTCACTTTGGCTCCTGACTCGGCTCGTCTGACTACCAGCTCTGACTTTGACTGCTGGCTTTTTATTTGACTTGTGGACATTTTATTATTTCTTTGTTATTAATAAAGGTGTGATTATTTTTGCACTTCTCGTCTCAGTCTGATTCCTGGCACCCTGACAGATTCATTGTGAGTAAGGTTAATTTTAGAGATATATTTTAGTTTGCTTTGTAAATAATATTGTAACAGCATAGACATCTAATCGATTCATAATACGTAGTCTCTACGTAAATATAATTCAAGGTGTCTATAAAAGTAACTAATCTAGGATTAAGGAATAAATATTGATTTTAATAAATATATTGTTACGTATATACATTTTATTGGTTGGCAACTGCTAAGATAAGTTCTCCAACATTTTACTGGAGATTACTGCTGATATATAGTAAATAATCATTTTGTAACCTAGTATATACCAACAGTATATTTAGGAACATTTTTTAGGTTGACTGGCCCTTTAATGCTTGTCAGGTTAGCGTGACCTCAGAGCTTTGGTCGACTGTTTTGCGAAAAAAACAGTGGCACAAAACACATCAAAAATACATTACAAAATACACTCACACTCATAATAACACTATCTAAAAATATTAAAGAAAAATATTGCACACACAAGTTATAAGAGCTCAAATATATATTTGTTTATATGTGTATATATGTATTTACACATATAAATAATTAAATGCATATGTATACATATATAGACATATATACAAGTGCATTGGAGCCCTTTGCAGTTAAACAATTGTTTTCTTCCATGATTTAGACATCCAATTTTAAACAACTTCCCAGTTTACCTCTATTATCAAATGTGTTTCATTCTCTTGGTATCATTTGTTGAAGGAGCAGCAATGCAATACTAGTTTATAACTGAACACATGGGTGAGCAAATCACAATCGTTATATATATCCAGCCACCAATAAGCAGCTAGAATCTATGTTCTTTGCTGCTCCTGAGCTTACCTAGATAAACCTTTAAGCAAAGGATAAAAAGAGAAGGAATCAAATTAAATAATAGAAGTAAATTGGAAAGTTGTTTAAAATCATATGCTCTGAATCATTAATGAACCTAAAATGGTCCGGCTCCTAAGCTTTACGTTCCTGCTTTTTAAATAAAGATAACAAAAGAACGAAGAAAAAATGATAATAGGAGTAAATTAGAAAGTTGCTTAAAATCGCATGCTCTATCTAAATCACGAAAGAAATTAGGCTTAGTATCCCTTTAATAAAGTTTTTAACTATGCATTTACTGTAAATATTTCACATTCCTATATTCTGTACATAGCAGAATAAGTTTTAAGTATTTATAAATATATATATATATATATATATATCTGAATATATCTATACCTATATATAAACATGTATATATATATATATATATATATATATATATATATACATACATACACATACATACAGGTAGCCCTCAGTTTACGCCGGGGTTAGGTTCCAGAAGGTATGGTTGTAAATCGAAACTGTTGTAAATTGAAACCCAGTTTATAATGTAAGTCAATGGGAAGTGAGGGAGATAGGTTCCAGGCCCCTCTCAAAATTGTCATAAGTAACACCTAATACATTATTTTTAAAGCTTTGAAATGAAGACTTTAAATGCTAAAAAGCATTATAAACCTAATAAAATAATCCCACAACACAGAATATATAATTAAACTAAGTTAAATGAACAAAAACATTTGCTAAACAGCATTATAAACCAAATAAAATAATCACACAACACAGACTTCACTTGCATTTTTCTGCAAACAGTTCTTTCTATGCATTACAATCTGGACTGATTTATAGACAGGAAGATCTTGTTCCTTTGAAATCTGCTCGATAGCTCAGGTCTGGTTAAACTGATTAATTTCAGCTTGCTTGGCTTTGCTGCAACACAAGCGGACAGCTCCACTTATTGGCTATTTTAATAAATGCACTGCTTCTCAATGCTTTTCAATAGCAGTCACATGACTGGAAAAAAAGGTTGTTATTCTGAAACGGTGTAAATTGAACCGTTGTAAAATGAGGGCCACCTATATATATATATATATATATATATATATATATATATATATATATATATATATATATATATATATATATATATATATATATATATATATATATATATATATATATATATATATATATATACACATATACACAGTCATGGCCAAAAATATTGGCACCGCTGCATTCCTGTCAGATAATGCACCACTTCGCCCAGAAAATTGTTGCAATTACAAATGTTTAGGCATTCTCATGTTTATTTTTTTTGTTTGTATTGGTATGACACAAAAAAGTGGAGGAAAAAAAGCCAAATCTGAAACATCCACCCAAAACTCCAAAAATGGACTTGACAAAATTATTGGTACCTTCTCAAAATTGTAAGAAATAATTGAATTCCAAGTTTGTGATGCTCCTGTAATTTGTAATTAAACTCACCTGTATCAATTAACAGATGCTGACAATATAAAAATCACACCGGCAACCAGTTAAAATGGTCAAAAAGTGACTCCACCTTTCTGTTGTGTGTCACACTGAGCATGGAGAAGAAAAAGAGCAGCAAAGAATTGTCTGAAGATTTGAGAACAAAAGTTGTGGAAAAGCATGGGCAATCTCAAGGTTACAAGTCCATCTCCAGAGATCTTAATGTTCCTGTGTCCACTGTTTGCAACATTGTCAAGAAGTTTACAGCCCATGGCACTGTAGCTAATCTCCCTGGATGTAGACTAAAGAGAAAAATTGATCAAAGATTGCAACAAAGAATTGTTCGAATGGTGGATAAATCAACTTCCAGACAAAGTCAAGCTGACCTTCAGTCACAGGGTACTAATGTGTCAGCTCGCACTATACGTCGCCATCTGAATGAAAAGGGACACTATGGTAGGAGACCCAGGAGGACCCAACTTCTGGCATAGAAACATAAAAAGCCAGATTGGAGTTTGCCAAAACTTACATGAGGAAGCCAAAATCCTTTTGGGAGAATGTGCTGTGGACAGACGAAATAAAATTACAGCTTTTTTGTAAAGCCCATCATTCTACTGTTTTCAGAAAAAGAAATTAGGCTTTTTAAGAAAAGAATAAACTGTCCCTACAGTCAAACACGGTGGAGGTTCACTGATGTTTTGCGGTTGATTTACTGCTTTAGGCACTGGATGTTGACTGTGTGCATGGCATTATAAAATCTAAAGACTACCAAGGAATTCTGTGGTGCAATGTAGGGCCCAGTGTCAGAAAGTTGGGCCTTCGTCAGAGGTCATGGGTCTTATAGTGGGACAATGACCCAAAGCACACGTCAAAATGCACCCAGCAATGGTTTAAGACAAAGCACTAGAGAGTACTGAACTGGCCAGCAATGAGTCCAGATCCCAATCCCATAGAGCACCTATGGAGAGATCTCAAAACAGCAGTCGGGAAAAGGAACCCTTCCAATCTGAGAGACCTGGAGCAGTTGGCGAAATTAGAGTGGTCCAAATTTCCAGTAGAGAGGTGTAAGAAACTCATTGATGGTTGCATGAAGCAACTGATTTCAATTATTTTTTCCAAGGGGTGTGCTACCAAATATTAAATTGAGGGTGCCAAAATTTTGGGCAGTCTATTTTTGGAGTTTTGCGTGGAATGTGTCAAGATTTGGCTTTTTTTCTTCACTTTTTGTGTCATACCAATACAAACAAAAGAAATAAACATGAGAATGCCTAAACATTTGTAATTGCAACAATTTTCTGTGCGAAGTGGTACATTATCTGACAGAAATGCAGGGGTGCCAATATTTTTGACCATGACTATATATATAAGTAAAAATGAATATTGTATCACACTACCATCAGATATATGTAGAAATATGTATTTCTGAATAAATAGAACATTATCTGCTATGTGAAGAACATTGGAATGTGAAATATTAATATTTTAATGTCAGGTTGGTGCACATCAGAATATGTGTTCGGGTTTGCGTGAGAGTGGGGTGTTTTCCACTTTTTCGATCTCCATTGACTTCTATGAGGGAATAGGCTATTGCTCGGTAATTAGCACTCCATTTATAATCTGGCCCAAAATGTTTGTATGAAAAATTAGCTATATGAAGTATAGAAAATGAACATTCAATAGTGTGTGCTTCTAAATATTGCTCAAATATTCTGCAGTATCACAATGAGGATGCCAAACAATGCAGAAAATACTTCTGAACTGAATTTGTTTTTTGGAATTAAAGAAGGGATTAGGGCAGTAATGGTACTGAATCAGTAATAGATTAGTAATAGAGAGGTCAGTGGAAATCCAGAGGTCAGGGCAAGCATCAAACAAGAGGCAATCCAAGAAACTGTCAGGGTACCAGAAATCAGACTGAGGCGTGAAGTGCAAAAATAATCGCACCTTTATTAATAACAAAAAATAATAGAAGTCCACAAGGAGGAGTCAAAGCCAGAGCTGGTAGTCAGACGAGCCGAGTCAGGAGCCAAAGCGAGTAGTCAGATGAGCCGGGATCAAGAACTAGGAGAACAGCAGAGTCAGGGACAAGCCAGGGATCAGGAACCAGAAGGGATGTCAGACAAGCCAGGTAATACACAGGAACTGGAACTAACAAACAAGTCTTAGACAACGCAAGGGCAAAAGCATACTGAACAGAGGTCCTTTAAATAATAAGTGTGGGGGCGGAGCCTGCAGGTGAACGATGTAGGCTGTGTAGTCTGACAGCTCTGTGCAAAAAAAAGTGTGTGAAGGAGCTAAAAGCAGCAATAGTTTGCCACAGAATTGGGTAACTGAGGGGACATAATGTTCTGAGTCCCACACATAAGAGAACACTTCTCAGGCACTTATCAAAGCTCTGCACCTCCGGTGCAGACCTGGGCTGGGAGCGCAGTCGCCATCTTGAAGAGCCACAAGGTTGATCTGGCTGCGAGGGTTGAGAGCCTAAACATGCAGACACCTACATGAACTGCCGATCACGTAGGGACACTGTCCTATGACCATGTGAGTACCTTGAGAGGCGCTGGGAGACAGAGGGGGAAACCGTTACAGCCCTTACAAAATACCGGACTGATGATTACTAAGGTATCTCACAGCGCTCACAGATAGTTCCTACTAGCTCCCAGGTTCAAAAGGGAACCTAGCTTACCCTTAGATGAAAGTTATTAAAATATTGGAAGACCTAGGAGCGCCTAACACAGGCCGAGGAAGTGATTTAGAAGCTAGCTAGTAGCTCTGCAGGTTAGCCAAAAAATAAATAATCTTATATATTAAAATATAGATAAACGTTCTAGGACGTCTCAAAAAATCCTGTTACCTTTACTAGAGTGGATGTAGATTAAGGCAAAATATACAATATTGATGCAGTAAAACACAATATGTTAATACAGTAAAACACAATATGTTAAAACACAGTAAGTTAAAATCATGGATCCATGGTACATTACACGCAAAATGCAAAATACAATAACATATAATTAATAGGATAAAACAATGGTATTGCAATAGTAAATAAAATGGTTGGGAAATCAGAGGGAAATAGTGTTCCCTGCTAATGGGATGTACAAAAAAGGTGAAAGAAAATATATCTCTCAAAAAATGAACGTGATCAAAAAAGTGATCTAAAAAGCCAAAAAAATATAAAGCCAAAAAAATAATATATATAGAAAATGTAAAATGAAAAGTATGTGTTTGTGGTAAAGTTAGTGGTAAAAAGTTCCAATAAGAAACTGTGATGAATAATTCCAATGAAAAAGCTGTGTGTCAGTGAATCAAACTTCCTTAAGTGTCCTCAAAAGAGTCCATATAAATGTTGATATGGTAGGTGAGGGAATGTCCGGTAAATCCTGGATTCAATCCCTATATCCAACCTGTAAAAGAAATCTAAAATAGTGCAATAATGCTAATAAATGAACATATATTATAAGAAAATTGCTCACCAATTTCTGCCAACGCGTTTCGGCCCTAATCTGGGCCTTTTTCAAGACTATAAGTGGTGTGTAATGGTGGCTCTTATTTAAGACTTATCAACCAATCAGTGCTGTCAGTGTTTTGGCGCCTATTTTTTGGCGCTAAAATTTGACCCGGAAGGGAATACGTATATCTTAGTTCCTAATATGAACAAATTGTTCCATTGTAAATTTCACTACTAAATCGTTTAAGACTCGATCCCTATTATGATTAATAGTATCCTAAGGCTTTACTTGTACCTTCAATTATTTCTGTTATTATAATTGAGTAAGGCCGGAAGTGTCTAGAGCGTTTCTAACTCTCGGTATAACCGGAAGTGCCTAGAGCGTACCTCGCATCAATACTATTTCCGGTTCCGCTCTTATTCTTCCTTTGGAATTGGTATCGCTTCCGGTGACATTATTTGGCGGTACATGTCACGCGCTCTTATTTGACGGGTTCACTTTTTTAAAAAAAATGGTATATGGAATGACTGGCCATAAAAGTGGTATTATAACTCTAAAATCTATAAAATCAGATCTGATTTTATAGATTTTAGAGTTATAATACCACTCTCAACAGGTATCCTCTCACCAACTAGAATTAGACTCAATCCAAGAAAGGATGGAAGATCTGGAAAACCGCAGTCGCAGATACAACATCAGACTGAAGGGAATCCCTGAGTCCATACCTCCTTGTGAGCTGGACAGATATCTAACTCTACTCTTCCAGGCTATAACAGGACAAACAGAAGATAATGTCTTTCAGATGGAAAGAGCCCATAGGGCTTTGAGAGCGAGACCTAAGGAAGATGTCCCACCAAGGGACGTGATTGTTCGAATGTTTCGCTTTTGAGAAAAAGAAGCTATCCTCGCTGCATCCAGAAAGAACCCGACCTTTAAGTTTCAGGGCTCTGTAGTCCAATTCTTTTAGGACCTCTGTGTGAAAACCCTACAAAGGAGATGAGCCCTGAGATCGCTTACACTCCTGCTGAGGAAAAATCAGATTAACCATCACTGGGGGGTTCCCCTTTGCACTCAACATCATCCAGAATGGGGTAACATTCACTATCAAAGAACCATGCAACATCCCTGAAATCTGCAAGCATCTGGGCCTAGAACCTCCCCGGTTCCCCTCTGGTGACTCTGGAAGGGGAGATGGGGAACCTAACACTTCAAGCACCCACTCAAGAAGACAAAACTGGACAAAGGTTGCCAGGAAGAAACAAAAGACCTAAAGCTTTGCCGGGTCTCTCATGCTGCCGGGAAACCTGACCCTACTGATGAGTATTGAAATAACTTTTCTTTTTATTGGCAAGACTTATGTAGGGGTCCGGGCTCTGCACTTGACCTCCCCTTCTTCCCCTTCTTCTTTCGGGAGATGAATGGTGCAAACCACTAGAGGGGTGGGGGGTCTATGCTCTGACTCTGGGGTCACATGGAAGACTAAACTACAATGGCCAGAGGCCGAGGACATTATGGGTCTGTGGGACTAGGGGAGAAGGAGGGTCACCTAACCCATATATTGTTAAAGGGACACAGAACCCATTTTTTTTCTTTTGTGATTCAGACAGAGCATGCAATTTTAAGCAACTTTCTAATTTACTCCTATTATCAATTTTTCTTCGTTCTCTTGCTATCTTTATTTGAAATAAAAGCCATCTAAGCTTTTTTGGGTTAAGAACTCTGGACAGCACTTTTTGATTGGTGGATGGATGTTTTCCACCAATCAGCGAGGACAACCCAGGTTGTTCACCAAAAATGGGCCGGCATCTAAACTTAGATTCTTGCATTTCAAATAAAGAAAATTTGATAATAGGAGTAAATTAGAAAGTTGCTTAAAAATTCATGCTCTATCTGAATCACAACATTTTTTTTTGGATTCAGTGTCCCTTTAAGGGAATGGATTTCCAGAGCATATGTACGAAATGTTCATAGGAGGGGGGGGGGTATGAAAATCACAAGCTCTCTAGTACTCCTTTACACACACAGTTAAAATTGTATTCTTAAAACTTCCTACTGCACGCCTGTTTTACTTGTTTGGTAGGTTACTTTTGAAATATGTTCACCTTGGGTACATGGGTATTAGGCTCATGCACTCTATATTTTGGTATTTTAAAAGTTAAATTGTTGTGTTTTTTTATGTGTTCATTTAGATTATGTTATTGTGGTGCTAGACGCTACTTAGGGGAAGTGGGTGGGTCCATTTCAGACAGAAAGACAGGAAAGATATGAGTAATGGTCCAAAACATTAGACTCATCTCACATAACGTGAGAGGCCTTAACACAGACGTTAAGCGTAAAACGGCCCTTACCCAATATTCTAGAGCTGATCTCGTAAAGTTGCAAGAAACTCATTTTACCAAAACAGTGATCCCTAGATACTGGTCAAAACAGTTCCCCATACACTACCACTCGACTACAGATACAAAGAAAAGGGGGGTGATCATTCTTTTTTCACCAATCGCTTCAGTTTAACACTGAGGAAGTAATAACGGACCCTGCAGGCAGATACCTCATTGTTAGGGGACGTATACAGAATGTACTGGTCACTATCTATAATGTTTATGCCCCCAATAAGAAGTAAGACTTGTTTTTAGGCAAATCTCACAACCCCTGACACAATGGTCCCAGTCTCTTATTATACTAGCTGGAGATTTTAATATTTCTTTATCTCCCCACAAAACAACAACAGGGACTAAACGGACTAACAGGCAGCATAGACATAATAACATTGCGAAGGCCATTAGGGACTCCCTAGCTGTGCATAACATTTTGGACTCTTGGGAGGCTAAATATAGACCGATACTACTCTTATGCCCACAAGTCCTATTCTAGGCTGGATTATATCTTCCTTAGTCAGACTTTGTTGCCGAATGTGGTCACATCGTCTATTCAACCATGT
Organism: Bombina bombina; assembly: GCF_027579735.1. NCBI lineage: Eukaryota > Metazoa > Chordata > Amphibia > Anura > Bombinatoridae > Bombina > Bombina bombina. The sequence goes on from NC_069505.1 coordinate 340,154,737, forward strand.
GTGTGGTCTGACCACTCACTTATACAAATTGAGATGACGGGTATTATAAATATATACAGACAGCGGTCATGGACCTTTGAACATTTAAACCCCAAACTACATACATAAGCATGTCCAGGGCACTAGACTAATACTGGTCTATGAACGAGGGGACACCTAATAATCCTATCCACACATGGGCAGCACACAAACCGTATCTCAGGGGTTTATTGATCAAAGCGAAATCAACAGCTAGTAAAAAGGCCCATGAGGTAAGAAATAAACTCCAATCAGAGATTGAGGTCTTAGAGAAACGCCATCAACAATCATTATCCACTTACACCTTTAAAATACTCCAAACAAAGAGAAAGATGATGGCTAAACTCTTAGATTCTAATTCAGTTAGGGCATTGCAGACACTGAAGGCCCACTACTACCTATACTCAAATAAGCCAGACAGATATCTAGCCCATAAACTGCGAGAAAGGGTTGGGAACCTTTCTATTCCACTGTTGCAAAAAGCTGACGGGGGACGCACTTCCCACCCACAAGAGATAGCTGACCCATTAGCACAATATTATACCACACTTTACGATGGTAAAAAAGTGTAACACACTCCACACACAGGAGCTTTTCAGACAATTGATAGCTAAGGCTAAGCTTAATAAACTAACCAAGTGAGGACTTGGATGCCGACATCACGACAGGGGAAATTCTCTTAGCGATTAAGGACTTGAAAGTGGGCAAGGCGCCGGGACCGGATGGCTTCCCGGGGGAATATTATAAAATTTTCAAATCTGATCTGGTCCCTCATCTGCAGAATTTCTGCAACAATGTCATGCAGGGCAAGGAAATACCAACAGATATTTTAAGGGCTAAGATAGTAGTGATACCCAAGTCAGGCAAGAATCCCGAGAAGTGTCAGAGTTACAGGCCAATTTCTCTGATAAATCAGGATGTTAAAATCCTCACAAAAATTTTGGCCAACAGGCTCAAGAAGATAGCCCTACTTTTGGTCCATCCGGACCAGGTGGGCTTCATATCAGATAGGGAGGCTCCTGACAATGTGAGGAGGACTATAGCCCTGGTAGACTACATAAAGGATACTGGGACGCCTTCTCTGCTCCTCTCGTTGGATGCGGAGAAGGCGTTCGACAGAATAGACTGGATCTATATGACATCTATCATGACAGAGATGGGGTTTGAGGGGGCATTTATGAAGGCGATAAGGGGGATATACTCTGCTCCAACGGCTGTCATTACGGCGCAGGCATTCAATCTAGACCCATAAAGATTCTCAATGGCACGAGACAGGGTTGCCCCCTGTCGCCACTACTTTTACCTTATGCACGGAACCACTTGCGGCGTGCATAAGACATAATCCAGATATTTCGGGGGTGAGGGTAAAGGACTCTGAATATAAACTATCGCTTTTCGCAGATGATGTGCTCCTGACTCCAACTAGGACCTTAATCTCCCTACCCAATCTTTACCAGACTCTGCATGACTTCTCACTGGTGTCAGGATACAAAATCAAATCAACCTAGAGAAAAGTGAGGCTTTACCCCTCTCTCTTCCACCACATACAAAAAAAATTGATTGAGGCTAACTTTGAATTTGGGTGGGCTAAAACGTTGATTACCTATTTAGGCATCAAAATCTCAGACTCATATCACAATCTACATGACCTGAATTACGCTCCACTATACAAGGCTATTGGCAGGGATCTTAAAAAATGGACTGGAGGCGGATCTGGGGGGGATTTGACTCCCCAGCAGATATACTTTGGGAAGTAGGACACACATATGATAGTCGAAACTATAGAACACTTTCCACGGTTGACACTCTTAGGGTGTGGAGATCCCTCACGGGGCCCCTGAAACTCTTTCATGCAAATTCTATAATTAAACTGGTTGGATCTCTTTTGCCACCCGAACTGCGTACTCAGGTGGGGAAGTGGCTCAATAAGGGTCTATACAGGGTAGCGGACTTCCTAGATGGAGGCCAAATACAGACGTACACCCAGCTACAAAATAAAATCCACCCAATGAAACTGCAATGGTTCCTATACCTTCAGATCTCCTCAGCCATACACAACTATTGCTATCCCTGGACCTCACAGACTCCTACGACTCTAGAGCGGATCTGCTCCGCTCCTGACAGACAGAAACAACTGATATCGAGACTATATATGACCCAATCGACACTAGTGGTAAAATGAAGGCTAGACACTGGACTGAACCTACCAAGAGATCAGTGGGATCTTGTGCTGTATGCGTCTAGTAGGGGACTGATTAATGCTGACTTGAGAGAAAACTGCTTAAAGACGGCCTTTAGGTGGTACCTCACCCCAGAGAAAACATGCCACTTTTCACAAAATAGCACAAACCAATGCTACAGAGGGTGTGGGGACAGGGGAACATATCTACACATGTGGTGGGCATGCCCTCAGATAAGAGCCATCTGGGAAAAACTCCAGAAGCTCCTAGGTAGGTTATTACAGGAGCCTATTACCCTTACAACTGTGCACGCCCTCCTGAACTACAGATTTACACAGTATAAGGCTATTAATACATTTATCAAGATTTTGTGCACAGCGACTAGAGTCTGTATTGATAGACATTGGAAGGTAGGGGCCCCAGATTAGCAAGAGATACTAGATAAAATAGAACACATCTACACTATGTCAGAGGTCTCTGCCTCAATACAAGGGTCCAGGGAACAATTTACTAAAATATGGTTTTACTGGATTATGAGCGAGAGGGAGTGAGGAATGTACCTTCGATTTTAGCTGGTGACCCCATAAAAAGAGTAAGAGGTATCCCAAGATCTCACCTTCCCATCATTACTAGACTCATTGGATAGATTTCATTCTCTTCTAGGACCGAATAGAGTCTGGACAAAACCAGATAAGAGCGAAGTCGCTCACAAATAGTACCACAGTTTTGTTTTTGTTTTTGTTTAAGGATGTTTGATAATATTATTTTGGTTTTATACGTTTGTATAAAATGGGCAATGTATATGTATAGAAGCATATCATAATTGGTCAGTTACAAGGATTCTAATGCTCCAGCAGCTTACTCGGCTGACTCGGGCATGGGGGGAGCTTTAGAGATGTTAAGGTGGCGTATGCTCTCAAAAGAAAATGTACCTTTATGCCTTCTGGTGTGAATTTTGTGAATTCTTTGATATGCTGTCACTGAAATTTTATTGCCTTTAATAAAGACATATTTCAACTAAATAATAAGTGTGACATCATAATCCTGGGACTGCAACCTGTCTCACACTGATGATGTTCACCAGTTTGGCCATAAGAGGGCGCCCAGATGAGAGAGCAGTGTTACACACTCTGCATCAGATTCAGTGAGAGAGGTAAGTATAATGGTAGCCAGCAGCAAACAGCAAACAAAGCAGGGTTAAACCCAGACAGTACCCTCCCCTCAACGACCCTTTCCCGCGGGAGGAGAAAAGGCTTATTGGGGAAATGGGCATGGAAGGCACAGAGGAGGGCAGAAGCATGAACATCAGAGGAGGGAACCCATGAACGCTCCTCCGGACCATAACCCCTCCAGTGAACCAAATACTGTATGCAACCCCGTGGACATACGAGAGTCAATAATGCGGCTAACCTCATATTCTTCATGGTTGTCAACTGAGATAGGACGGGGATGAGGCAACACAGTGGTAAACTGATTACAAACCAATGGTTTCAAGAGGGAGACATGAAAAACATTAGAGATGCGCATTACAGGAGGAAGGTCAAGAGCATAGGCAACAGGATTGACCCGTCGGAGTATTTGAAAAGGACCAACGTAACGGGGAGCCAGTTTATTTGAAGGCACATGAAGGTTCAAGTTGCGGGACGACAGCCAAACCCTCTCACACCAACCTGGTAGCCTGAGATTTCTGGCGCTGCATAGACTGATGAAGGCAATCCTGAATCTGCACCCACATGGAACGGAATTGTTGGAGATGCTCCTCCAAAGCCGGAATACCCTGAGACATGAATGAATTGGGCAACAAGGATGGTTGAAACCCATAATTAGCCATGAACTGGGATAACTGGGAGGAAGCATTAATAGCACTATTACAAGCCCAAGGTAACAGTTCAGACCAATTATTGTGGTGATCTGAGACATAGCAACAGAGGAACTGTTCCAGAGCTTGATTGGACCATTCTGCAGCCCCATTGGATTGAGGGTGATATGCCGAGGAGAAGGAAAGTTGGATCCCCATTTGAGCACAAAAGGAGTACTAAAATCTGGAGACAAACTGGCTACCCCGATCCGACACTATCTCCTTGGGTAACCCATGTAAATGGAAGACATCCCGGGCAAAAATTGAAGCAAGCTCCTAAACGTTAGGCAGCGTATTCAAGGGAATGCAATGTGACATTTTAGAAAAATGGTCAACTACCATTAAGATACCAGTATTGCCATTGGAAACAGGGAGTTCGACAATGAAGTCCATGGAAAGATGTGTCCAAGGATGCTCATTGTTAGCAATTGGTTGGAGAAGACCCACAGGAAGACGTTGTTGAGTGACAGAACAAATCATTTGCTTCTTGCCCGAGTGACCTGCGACTTTAGGGTAGTGGTAAGTGTGCAATAGTTTAGTTCGAAGTTAGGTACAAAGCACTTACCACTAGGTTTCTTAGGAGGAGCATTGGTTTGTGCAGCCAGGATCTCCTCCCCCAAGGGAGAAGTCAAATTAGTACATATGGTGGCCAAAATATGGTCAGGAGGTATAACTGGAGTAGGTACAGACTCCTCCTTGGACAGAGGTGAAAATTGCAGAGAGAGGGCATCAGCCCTAACATTCTTACTACCAGGCAGGTAGGAGACCACATAATATAAACCGAGACAAAAATAGCGCCCATCTGGCCTGTCGGGGTGACAAACATTTTGCTTCGGATACATAAGTTAAATTCTTGTGGTCAGAATGAGCACTGGTACGCTAGTACCCTCGAGAAGATGCCTCCATTCCTTAAGTGCCAAAATTATGGCCAGTAATTCCCTGTCGCCAATTTCATAATTGCACTCCGCTGGAGACAATTTCTTAGAGAAGAACCACACAGATGCAAGGAACCGTGAAGCATACGATGTTGAGACAAGAGGGAACCTACTACAGTCTCAGACGGATCGACCTCAAGAACGAAAGGTAGGACAGGGTTAGGATGAGCCAGAACTGGAGCGGCAGCAAAGGCAGTCTTAAGACTATCAAAGGCCTTAATGGCAGTAGGTGACCAATGGAGTGGATCATTCTCTTTACGGGTCATGTCTGTGATAGGTTTGACCAAGGAAAAAAAGTTTTTAATAAACTTTCTATAGTAATTGGCGAGGTTACTGCAGAACTGCAGACAACTTGTCAGGATCCATGGAGAACCCTGCAACAGAGATTACATTACATAGGAAGGTTACTTGAGTCTGATGGAACTCACATTTCTCGAGTTTACAAAACAGGCCGTTCTCACATAGTCTCTGAAGTACCCTTGTGACATCAGAACGATGAGCCTCAAGTGTGGGTGAGTGTATGAGGATGTTGCCTAAGTACACCACACACACTGTTGCAACATATCTCGTAGGACATCATTAATAAATTCCTGGAAAACAGCAGGAGCATTACATAGGCCAAAGTGCATTACAAGATATTTATAATACCCACTCCTGGTGTTAAGTGCTGTTTTCCATTCGTGGCCCTCCCTGATCCTAACGAGATTGTACGCTGCTCTCAAATCAAGTTTAGAAAAGACTGTAGCTCCCTTGAGGTGGTCAAAGAGTTCTGTAATGAGCGGAATAGGGTAAGCATTCTTAATGGTAAGACGATTAAGACCCCTATAATCGATGCATGGTCTTAACTCGCCGCACTTTTTCTTCACAAAGAGGAAGCCAGCCCCTGCAGGAGAGCAGGATTTGCAGATGAATCCCCATGATAGAGCATCAGCAACATAGTCCTCCATAGCACAATTCTCCGCAATAGGCAGAGGGTAAACCCGGTCCATAGGAGGAATGGCTCCGGGTTGCAAGTCTATGGCACAATCGTAAAACCGGTGAGAAGGCAACGTACCGGCATGCACCTTGTCAAAAATGTTAATAATGTGACAAATGAATACATTTTAATCTAGTCTCTTTCTTCCTCTGTGTTTATTTTTCTTCCAAAAACACATAACCCCTTTGTTGTCATGCACTGCAGCTAAAGGGTTAAGCTTTTGTATATATTCAAGTTCTGCATATCTCGTCATTGTTTTGTACACACAAGGCTTATATATGTCTGTAGCCCTTATCTGTGTATTTGTGACCCTTGTACAGAATCCGCTCTATAATTGAACCAAGTGGGGCCCCGAGACCCAGCTGGCATTTGGCAGGGGTGGCACATAGGGAGAGCATATTACAGGTAATAAGTGTTTGTTTTTCTTAAAAAAAAGATTACTTATTTATTATCTCTGATGATAACAACATTATTGTTGGAAAATATTTTAATACATCTGTAGGATGTATTGTTGAAATATTGCTAGTAGTCTGTTCAAATCAGCCAATAGAATTTAAGCAGCTCTTATCCTATTGTCTGATTTGAATTTTTCAGCCAATAGGAATGCAACAGTACCCCAATATAAATAGGGTACCTTGCATTCAAGCTTCAGTGTGCAGCAGTGATCGCATGAAGAGGAGGCTCTGCGCTGGATGCTGTCGTCGCCACCATTCATGGTCAGCTCTGCGTCGCCACTGCTCTGCGCCACCGGGATGAAGATAGAAGATGCCCCCGTGATGGAGGAAGATGTTGCCGTCTGGATTAAGACTTCTCGCCGCCTGGATGAAGATGGATGTCCGGACTTCAGGAACTGTGAGTAGACTTTCTGGGGTTAGTGTTTGGTCTTTTTTATTTTTTTGGGGTGGTTTTTTTTTTTAGATTAGGGTTTTTTCATTTTATTTTAATGGGCACAAAAGAGCTGATTGCCCTTTTAAGGGCAATGGGTAGCTTAGTTTTTTTCAGACTTAGGTTTTTTTATTTTGTGGGGTTGGTTGGGTGGGGGGGGGTACTTTTAGGGGGGCTTTGTAATTGTATTATGTAAAAGAGATGTTTAACTTAGGGCAATGCCCTACAAAAGGCCATTTTAAGGGCTATTGGTAGTTTATTGATAGATTAGGGAGTGTTTTTATTTTGGGTGGCTTTTTTGTTTTTATAGGGCTATTAGTTTAGGTTTAATTTGTATTATTTTGGATAATTTTGTTTATTATTTCATAATTTTAGTGTTTTTTTGTTGTAATGTTAGATTATTTTTTGTCTTTGTTGTAAAGTTAGGATTTTTTTCATAGTGTTAGGATTTTTAAATATTGTAATTTTTATTTTTTTATTTTTAGTTTATTTTAAAAAAATGAAATAGTAATGTTAGGTTAATTTATAGTTTAATCTTAGTTTTAATTTCACAGGTAAGTTTTTATTTATTTTAAGGTAGTTATATTGTACTTTTAATTTAAAGTTAGGGGGGTTTAGGTTTGGGGGTTAATAGTTTTAGTTTAGTATCGATGTGGGGAGCCGGCGGTTTAGGGGTTAATAGATTTATTTTATTAGTAGCGATGTGGGGGGGGGGTGGCGGTTTAGGGGTTAATAGTGTAGTTTATGGGTGTTAGTGTACTTTGTAACCTTTTTGTTATGAGTTTTGTGAAAAAATTTTGTTTTGCAAAATCCATACTTACTGGTCTCAGATAGCAGAATGGATCGCGGCAGTATAAGCTATAATGCTAGCATTATAGCCGGACCGCACAACCTGTAATACGGGCATAATGAAAATCCCGCACTAAAAAGCCATTTTTTTAGTGCAGAATGGAGAGTTGTGTAACGGATAAAATGCTAGCGGTATAGCTGTACTGCCGCGACTTGTAATACGGGAGACCTGCATATTCCAGGCGCAATGGCCAATTTGTCAGCGGTAAAGCTGTTCCACAATCTTGTAATTTTGCTGTTTGTTTGTATTGGTATGACACTAAAAGTGGAGAAAAAAAAAAAGCCAAATCTGACACATTCCACGCATTGGTCTGCTTGCTTGCGGTAGCAATTAGCGCTTATAAAATTAACCAGAGATCAGATCTCTGGTTAATTTGATAAATGTCCGCTAAATGCCCTCAAAAACAAGTGTAATATACTTTATTAAAAATAAAGTAGCATCTTTATTTCTTAATAAAATAACTGCAAAAAGCCGTTATGAGGGATTAAAGTTGGCGGGAGTGGGGTGTTAGGAAAAAAACGTCTATAGGTCTATAGGAACTGTGTGTTCCCTGCATATATGTATATGTTTATATACATATATATTTATGTGTTAAGCTGTGCATATACACATATTAACACATTCATATATATGTATATATTCATATAGATATATATTTACAAATTGCTGCCATTTCTGCGCGACTTAACCCCCTTTGTTGCGCTAGTTGTCATGCCGTGTCTCATGGCATGAGAACAAGGTTCCTATTGAAGCCTATGGAAGCTTGCTCTCGTGAGCGTAATACTAGCGCACATTTGCGTGCACTGGTATTATTCAGTGGAGGGCAAATATCGCTTTCACATAATCAATATTTTGCGCTCAACTCGTAATCTGGCTCTAAATATGATTTCAGCTATCAAAACATTTATGTTTATATGTTAGTGGATCTATACCATATTTTTTGGAAAATAAATACATGTAATTATGTTTTATATATAGAAAGTAAAAGCATAAAATCTATTTAATATTTAATTAAATATCAATTTAAATTTAATTTATTTAAAACATTATCAGGTAAGTTTTAGCATTACAACTAATAACTAATGCAAAATACATTCAGTTAAATATTCTACTTCCCTGTGTGTGTGTTTTTTTTTGCCTCCAGGGCTTTAGCAATCACTTGCCAATTTAAAATATTTTACATAAAATGGTACCCTATTTTCATTGCCTAATGGTTATTATAAATATTTATTAGAATCTGTCAAGACTCCCAACTAAGCAGGATTAGATTTCTAAAACCATTTTTATCATCCTGCTTTTGTCTTAGAAACAGTGTCCGACAAAAATAAATCACTTAAGGCCTCTAAAAAATCCATCACAATTGCTGCAATTAAACATTGTATGGCAACTTATGTATATGGCTTATTTTTCTAACCGATTCCAATTTATTAGAAGAGCCACTGTTTGAAATATTAAAAGGGACATTAAACACTTTGAGATGGTAATATAAAATAATAAATCGTTTATATATACAAAACTCTACAATATACTTTCATTATTTTTTTTCTCCCCTTTCCCTGTAATTCCATTCTGAAATTGTGAGCTTTTCAGTTCCTGATAGAAATGGAAGTGCAGAACTCTGTTATATTCCACACAGCCATTGGTTGCACACTCTAGTGACCTATTTATAACTGTCCCTAATTGGCTACAGCAGAGAAGGTAACCTAAGTTACAACATGGCAACTCCCATTATTTTATAGACACTAAAACTTTACACTTATTTTGTCAATATTCGAATAGCTTATGAAACTTTAAAAAATACATCTACATGTTATTCTCAGACTAATTTTAGGGATTTCCATAATAGTAGCACTGTCTCTTTAAAGTTTGTTGGAATTGACCGGGGGATAACCAGTGGCAGAGGTGGTGACAATAATATATGTCTTCTAAAGAAAGAAGCAAGATGAACGTGTGTGTTAAAAACAATGTCCCCCTTTGGCTTAAACGAAAGAATTGAGTATGGGTCTTTTCTAGGTTAATGATCTATACCAGAGCTTTCCAAACTTTTCATGTTGGTGACACACTTTTTAGACCTACATCATTTCGCGACACAGTAATTAATTCAGTTGTACTAGCAAAAAGGAGGTTAAACTAACTTGTTTTAAGAGATACAGACATATACATAAATTATATAATAATAAAATGTATTTACAAGTAACAGTATGTATGTGCAAGAATTAAAAAAAAGTTTAATAACACCAATAGCTACTTACTATTTTAATGGGGTGTATGAGGTTGATGGGATGAACACAAATTCTGAATATTCGGTGGAATATTAGATAAAGACACTCGCATTTCATCATCAAGCATTTTTAAGCTTCCACTTCCTATCCATATATCAAGAGCAGGAACAGCAATGCACTACTGGGAGCTAGTTGCAAAAAAACCCCACTGACTTCTGACTTCAGCTCAGCATTTAAACTGCCGCCCTCAGAGCTCGGTGAGTTCGATTGACTACTGCCCGTGCTGCAGTGCAAACACACTGCTGTCCCACTCACTGACTACACATGCAGTCACGAGCCAATTAAGGAGACTACACCTGCAGTCAGGAGCCAATGTGCTGCCAAAGCCGCCAATGGGAATAGTTTCAGTTCCCACTGAGCTGTGCCAATTGGTTAAGATGATCTGTGACTCACTAGGTATCAATCAGGTGTCAACCATGTGATATGCGTAGCAGGCAGACGGAAAGTCAGAAACCCCAAAAAATTTAAAAAAATACATTTAAAAAAATTTGTGCTGAAGCAGGGACACACCTACACACTGCTGCCGACACACTAGTGTGTCCCGACACACAGTTTGGAAAGCACTGATCTATACCATAAACATAATTTTATAGAAAACCCTTATCGTTGGTTTGGATAGGTATTTTATTCTTGCTGTAATACAGTTCTCTATCCCTCAAAACCTCAATTATATAATACAAAAAAACATGTATTTATGAGAGAAATTGATCTGTTTCACCTAATCCATTCACTAAGGTTCGCTTGTTCCTATGCACAATTAAAAAAGTTGGTTTATATTAACATCCTAAGCCATCAATCAACACATGAGAGTAGCTTGAACTATAGCGATTGTGTGGGTTAGATAAATTTAATGAGACTTACACTGACTTCTCAGTATTGCAATGAATTTATTATAATTATCTAGTTTGTGTTTTCTCCTTTAAAATTTGTTGCGATTGTTCTTTTTCTTTTTCCTTTGTTGTTTTTTGTACTAGATTTGTTTGTATAATTATTTACACGTCAAAATAGAAAAGGCAAGCTAAGCAACAAGTGACGAATAGAGGTGTATCAAATTAAGCTTGCATGATTGGTAAGCAAATACACACCTCTAACCACTCCTTTAAGGCAAGCAACAAATAAATGGTGAAGTTCTCAAACAGTGATTGACAGTCCTGATGAGGCCCCTACCGCACAGCATTGTGGGGCGAAACGCGCATCGACAAAGTCATTTCAAATCCAAGCAGCAACTGTGGAGCACCTTACAAACTTACGGTGCCATACTTCAAAGGTCCGGAAAGAATCTGGCAGAGGCTAGAGGAGTCCATAAAGCCTGCAAACGGAGTCTCATGTTTAACCTGTGTTCTAAGGAGCAAAGTTACAAGACGAAAAGCTTTAGGTGAGACTGAATGTCGGAGGAGGAGTCCTGGTCCGTTACCTGTAATGCCTCAATGATAAGCCTTGTATACCCGGACTATGCTGCTGGATGGTACAACTAAACAAGGTCGTATGCTTTTGTTGTAACAAGTTTGCCACTCTGGATATACAAGTCTGTCAATTCAAGTTTATAGCAATCGTGAAGCTGATTTTTTGAGGACGCTCTTACCTCGGTCTTTTCAGCTCTATTAAGCTTACGGCATTATCCCAATAAGTGACTTTTGACCATTTCACTTTTCCTAGTAAGGATATCCAACAAGATTGATTTTCCTAACATCTGGGATTTTGCTCTGTGAACATTGCTTTTGCTACATATACCTTAAGCATCTTATTTGCAACATGTTGCAATATGTTAAATATTATGCATCTTATGCTATTAGCATTGTACTTATAAGTTCATGTGTGCATTAGTAGTATTAAACTTGCTATAGGCTATCCACTGCAGTGGCATATCTCTATTTAGGCATTAGCATACTTCTCTTTGTTTATTTAAATGTTGGTTTTATAAATAAATTCATTGCATATTGATGAGATTGGTATGTGTTCAATGTCTCTTTGTTCAATACATTATCTCAGCCTAATAATCTACATATTAGATCAAGAATCAGATTTATTTTGAGTGCTGATTTCCCCTTCTTTTTTCACAGTATCCTCATATAGCTCTGCTGTGTGGATATATATTTTTTCTCCTATAAAAAATATTTTGAATTTATACTAATTTAAGGGGTCTGCACAAGGCCTATGATCAGCCTCTGCGATCTAGGTCATATTTTTTTTTTTAAATATTTTATTAATGAAAAACAATTCAACAATACAAAATAGATTCAAATTAGGATACCCACATGTATCCAAAAAGATTATATCAATAGTTATTTTACAAACAGAAAAAGGAAGTCGCAGAGGTGAGAAAGATTCGATATTACCCTATAAGGTAAAATGCGATACCCAATAACTTTCAGAACAATTGGTCAGTAACTCTTATGTATATCAAGAGAGTCCAGCTAGATAAAGAAAAAAAAAAAACCTCCACTCTCCTCTCCCCCCAGAATCCCATCCATCTCCCCCCGTGCCCCCCCATGCCCCCCCCACCACAATCCACCCCCCCCCCCACCCCAATCCAACCCCCCACTCAAGGCACTCTCGTTATAATTGAATGTTAATAATTTGTTCAATATTCGTAACAAAGATTTCTCCAACATTGGTGTGTCCGGTCCACGGCGTCATCCATAACTTCTGGGAATATTCTCTTCCCCAACAGGAAATGGCAAAGAGCACAGCAAAAGCTGTCCATATAGCCCCTCCCAGGCTCCGCCCCCCCAGTCATTCTCTTTGCCGCTCTGAACAAGTAGCATCTCCACGGAGATGGTGAAGAGTATGTGGTGTTTAGTTGTAGTTTTTTATTCTTCTATCAAGAGTTTGTTATTTTAAAATAGTGCTGGTATGTACTATTTACTCTGAAACAGAAAGAGATGAAGAGTTCTGTTTAAAAGAGGAGTATGATTTTAGCAGCTAAAATCATACTAAATTAGTAACTAAAATCAATTGCTGTTCCCACGCAGGACTGTTGAGCTGAGAGAACTTCAGTTGGGGGGAACAGTTTGCAGACTTTTCTGCTCAAGGTATGACTAGCCATTTTTCTAACAAATGCTGGAAGGCTGTCATTTTTCCCTCATGGGGATCGGTAAGCCATTTTCTTAGACTTAGAAAGAATAAAGGGCTTATTATGCGCTATTATCTGGTGGACACTGTTAAGGGCTAAATCGATTGTTTATTTAAGTTATTTTTGAAAGTTTGAAGTAATTTTCATACTTTTATTGTTTGGAGAATGTTTTTATCGCCAGGCACTAGTTTAGACACCTTCCCAGTCAGGAAGGGCCTTTCACTATAGAAGGCAGAGCCTCATTTTCGCGCCATTATTGCGCAGTTACTTTTGAGTACAGTGCATGCAGCTGCATGTGTGAGGGTCTGGTATCCACTGAAAACGTTCCTAGAAGACTTGAATTGGTATCGTATACCCCCCTGGGATTGGTGAAGTCGCAACAAAGGCTGTGGCTGGGACTGTAGTGGGGTTAAAATTGCAAACGGCTCCGGTTTCCACATTTTAAGGGTTAACAGCTTGAAAATTGGGGTGCAATACTTTGAATTCATTAAGACACTGTGGTGGAAATTTGGTAAAGATTGGATAATTCCTTCATAGTTTTTCACATATTCAGTAATAAAGTGTGCCCTGTTTAACATTTAAAGAGACAGTAACGGTTTTATTTTAAAACGGTTTTTGTGCTTTATTAACCAGTTTAAGCCTGTTTAATATGTATGTACCTTCAGATAGATCATGTTCTGTATGTATGGAAGCCAATGTGGTTCCCCCTTAAAATATATGTGATAATTGTGCCATAGCGTCCAAACATAGTAAGGACAGTACTGTCACAAATAGTAAGGTTGCCCAGGATGATTCTTCAGATGAAGGAAGTAGAGATAGTTTTACATCATCTCCTTCTGTGTCTATACCAGTTATGCCCGCGCAGGCGACCCCTAGTACTTCTAGCGCGCCAATGCTTGTTACTATGCAACAATTGATGGCAGTAATGGATAACTCCATAGCTAATATTTTATCCAAAATGCCAGCATTTCAGAGAAAGCGCGATTGCTCTGTTTTAAACACTGTAGAGCAGGAGGGCGCTGATGATAATTTTTCTGTCATACCCTCACACCAGTCTGAAGTGGCAGTGAGGGAGGGTTTGTCAGATGGAGAAATTTCTGATACAGGAAGAATTTCTCAGCAGGCAGAACCTGATGTTGTGACATTTAAATTTAAATTAGAGCATCTCCGTGCATTACTTAAGGAGGTGCTATCTACTCTGGATGATTGTGATAATCTGGTCATCCCAGAAAAATTGTGCAAGATGGACAAGTTCCTAGAGGTCCCGGTGCACCCTGATGCCTTTCTGATACCTAAACGGGTGGCGGACATAGTGAATAAGGAGTGGGAGAAGCCAGGCATACCTTTTGTCCCTCCTCCTATATTTAAGAAATTGTTCCCTATGGTCGACCCCAGGAAGGACTTATGGCAAACAGTCCCTAAGGTCGAGGGGGTGGTTTCTACACTAGCCAAGCGCACGACCATTCCCATTGAGGACAATTGTGCTTTCAAAGATCCTATGGATAAAAAATTGGAGGGTTTGCTTAAAAAGATTTTTGTACAGCAAGGTTACCTCCTTCAACCTATTTTGTGCATTATTCCTGTCACTACAGCGGCGTGGTTCTAGTTCGAGGAACTGGAAAAGTCACTCAGTAGGGAGACTCCGTATGAGGAAGTCATGGACAGAATTCACGCATTTAAGTTAGCTAATTCCTTTATTTTAGACGCCGCTTTGCAGTTAGCGAGGTTAGCGGCGAAAAATTCAGGGTTTGCAATTGTGGAGCGCAGAGCGCTCTGGCTAAAGTCTTGGTCGGCGGATGTATCTTCCAAGTCAAAATTGCTTAATATCCCTCCCACAAGATAGACCTTTCAAGGCTAAGAATAAGTCCAATTTCCGTTCCTTTCGCAATTTCAGGAACGGACCGGCTTCCAACTCTGCAGCCTCTAGACAAGAGGGTAACGCTTCCCAGACTAAACCAGCTTGGAAACCAATGCAAGGCTGGAACAAGGGTAAACAGGCCAAGAAGCCTGCTGCTACTACCAAAACAGCATGAAGGGGTAGCCCCCGATCCGGGACCGGATCTAGTAGGGGGCAGACTCTCTCTCTTTGCTCAGGCTTGGGCAATAGATGTTCAGCATCCCTGGGCACTAGAAATAGTCTCTCAGGGTTATCTTCTAGAATTCAAGGAACTACCCCCAAAGGGAAGGTTCCACATGTCTCACTTATCTTCAAACCAAATAAAGAGACAGGCATTCTTACATTGTGTAGAAGACCTGTTAAAGATGGGAGTGATACACCCAGTTCCAACTGTGGAACAAGGTCAGGGGTTTTACTCAAATCTGTTTGTAGTTCCCAAAAAAGAGGGAACTTTCAGACCAATTCTGGATTTAAAAATTCTAAAACAAATTTCTCAGAGTTCCATCGTTCAAAATGGAAACCATTCGAACAATTTTACCTACAATCCAGGAGGGTCAATTTATGACTACCGTGGATTTAAAGGATGCGTATCTACATATTCCTATCCACAAAGATCATCATCAGTTCCTAAGGTTCGCCTTTCTGGACAAACATTATCAGTTTGTGGCTCTCCCATTCGGGCTAGCCACTGCTCCAAGAATTTTCACAAAGTTGCTTGGGTCCCTTCTAGTGGTTCTAAGACCAAGGGGTATTGCAGTGGCACCTTATCTGGACGACATTCTAATCCAAGCGTCGTCTCTTTCCAAAGCAAAGGCTCATACAGACATTGTTCTAGCCTTTCTCAGATCTCACGGGTGGAAAGTGAACGTAGAAAAGAGTTCCCTGTCTCCGTCGACAAGAGTTCCCTTTTTGGGAACAATAATAGATTCTTTAGAAATGAAGATCTTCCTGACAGAAGTCAGAAAGTCAAAGCTTCTAAACGCTTGTCAAGTTCTTCACTCTATTCTGCAGCCTTCCATAGCTCAGTGCATGGAAGTAGTAGGGTTGATGGTTGCAGCAATGGACATAGTTCCTTTTGCTCGAATTCATCTAAGACCATTACAACTGTGCATGCTCAAGCAGTGGAATGGGGACTATACAGACTTGTCTCCAAAGATTCAAGTAGACCAGATGACCAGAGTCTCACTCCGTTGGTGGTTGTCCCAGGATCACCTGTCTCAGGGAATGAGTTTCCGCAGACCAGAGTGGGTCATTGTCACGACCGACGCCAGTCTATTAGGCTGGGGCACGGTCTGGGATTCCCTGAAAGCTCAGGGTTTATGGTCTCGGGAAGAGTCTCATCTCCCGATCAACATCCTGGAACTGAGAGCGATATTCAATGCTCTCCGGGCTTGGCCTCAACTAGCGAAGGCCGGATTCATAAGATTCCAGTCAGACAACATGACGACTGTAGCTTACATCAACCATCAGGGGGGAACAAGAAGTTCCTTGGCGATGAGAGAGGTATCCAAAATCATCAAATGGGCGGAGGATCACTCCTGCCACCTATCTGCAATCCACATCCCAGGAGTAGACAACTGGGAGGCGGATTATCTGAGTCGTCAGACTTTCCATCCGGGGGAGTGGGAACTCCACCCGGAGGTGTTTGCCCAGTTGACTCAATTATGGGGAATTCCAGACATGGATCTGATGGTGTCTCGTCAGAACTTCAAGGTTCCTTGCTACGGGTCCAGATCCAGGGATCCCAAGGCGACTCTAGTGGATGCATTAGTGGCGCCTTGGTTGTTCAACCTAGCTTATGCGTTTCCACCGTTCCCTCTCCTTCCCAGGCTTGTAGCCAGGATCAAACAGGAGAAGGCCTCGGTGATTCTGATAGCTCCTACGTGGCCGCGCAGGACTTGGTATGCAGACCTGGTGAATATGTCATCGGCTCCACCATGGAAGCTACCTTTGAGACAGGATCTTCTAGTACAAGGTCCATTCGAACATCCAAATCTAGTTTCTCTGCAGCTGACTGCTTGGAAATTGAACGTTTGATTTTATCCAAGCGTGGGTTTTCAGATTCAGTGATAGATACTCTGGTCCAAGCCAGAAAACCTGTGACTAGAAAGATTTACCATAAAATATGGAAAAGATATATCTGTTGGTGTGAATCCAAGGGATTCTCCTGGAGTAAGATTAAAATTCCTAAGATCCTCTCCTTTCTCCAAGAAGGTTTGGATAAGGGATTGTCAGCGAGTTCTCTAAAAGGACAGATTTCTGCTTTATCTGTCTTGTTACACAAACGACTGGCAGCTGTGCCAGATGTACAAGCTTTTGTACAGGCTTTGGTCAGAATCAAGCCTGTTTACAGACCCTTGACTCCTCCCTGGAGTCTAAATTTAGTTCTTTCAGTTCTTCAAGGGGTTCCGTTTGAACCCTTACATTCCATAGATATCAAGTTACTATCTTGGAAAGTTCTGTTTTTGGTTGCTATTTCTTCTGCTAGAAGAGTTTCTGAATTATCTGCTTTGCAGTGTGATCCACCCTATCTGGTATTCCATTCAGATAAGGTTGTTTTGCGTACCAAGCCTGGTTTTCTTCCAAAAGTTGTTTCCAACAAGAATATTAACCAGGAAATAGTTGTTCCTTCTTTGTGTCCGAATCCAGTTTCAAAGAAGGAACGTTTGTTACACAATTTAGATGTAGTCCGTGCTTTAAAGTTCTATTTAGAAGCAACAAAGGATTTCAGACAAACTTCTTCTTTGTTTGTCGTTTATTCTGGTAAGAGGAGAGGACAAAAAGCTACTGCTACCTCTCTTTCTTTCTGGCTGAAAAGCATCATCCGATTGGCTTATGAGACTGCCGGACGGCAGCCTCCTGAACGAATCACAGCTCACTCTACTAGGGCTGTGGCTTCCACATGGGCCTTCAAGAACGAGGCTTCTGTTGATCAGATATGTAAGGCAGCGACTTGGTCTTCTCTGCACACTTTTGCCAAATTCTACAAATTTGATACTTATGCTTCTTCGGAGGCTATTTTTGGGAGAAAGGTTTTGCAAGCCGTGGTGCCTACTGTTTAGGTAACCTGATTTGCTCCCTCCCTTCATCCGTGTCCTAAAGCTTTGGTATTGGTTCCCACAAGTTATGGATGACGCCGTGGACCGGACACACCAATGTTGGAGAAAACAGAATTTATGCTTACCTGATAAATTACTTTCTCCAACGGTGTGTCCGGTCCACGGCCCGCCCTGGTTTTTTAATCAGGTTTGAAAAATTTCTTTCTCTATACACTACAGTCACCACGGCACCCTATAGTTTCTCCTTTTTTTCTCCTAACCGTCGGTCGAATGACTGGGGGGGGCGGAGCCTGGGAGGGTCTATATGGACAGCTTTTGCTGTGCTCTTTGCCATTTCCTGTTGGGGAAGAGAATATTCCCACAAGTTATGGATGACACCGTGGACCGGACACACCGTTGGAGAAAGTAATTTATCAGGTAAGCATAAATTCTGTTTTTATCTTGGCTTAGAACAAAATCCCTCCAGATCTTTAAATATGAGTTTTCCTTTTTCCTTTCTAACCTATAGTCATGGGCTGCCACTAATGCAATTTCAGTGAGAG
Source organism: Bombina bombina (assembly GCF_027579735.1). NCBI lineage: Eukaryota > Metazoa > Chordata > Amphibia > Anura > Bombinatoridae > Bombina > Bombina bombina. Next base: position 340,173,292 of record NC_069505.1, read on the forward strand.
CCTTTTTTACTTCCTTAACCGAAGGGACTTGAGGTCTAGTCCAGTTATTAAAGAGAAGCCAACAAATCCATAATTTCTCCTAATAAATCCTCCATGGAAGAAAAAACACCTGAGGTTTCGGATGCCACGGCAATCGCTACTCAGGTTTCTGCACTAATTATACCAAAAATTGAGGAACTAAATGTACGGTTGGATCTAGGTCATATTATGTATATTAGATAGTATACCTTTGGTTATCAAAGGTTACTTAATAGTCTCTCTCCCAAACTTTATATTTGTTCTATAATATAATAGGTCAGTTTTGATACAGCGGCAAAAAATACAATACAAAAATGAAACAGCAATATTTAACATGGATTTTTAAGAAAGGAATTTCTGCTAAAATTAAAACAAAATGTTGCAGCTATAGCTAATTAATTCTATATTCATTTATGCATTTACCCTAATATGTTTGAATGCAGGTTTCTATTTTTTTTTTATTTTAACCAGTAATATTTTTGTGCAATTAAAAAAAGTAATATAATTAGTGTAATTTAATCATTAACATGTTTCATAGAATTAAAGTGTGAGTTGAGCAATATTCTAATTTTTATTTTTTAGTAAAATAAAAATGAACTATTTTTATTAACATATGAAATGAGCATGCATGAGAACTTAAAGGGACATTCCAGTCACAATTGAAATGCACACTGGTACATTTTAGTCTTGAATAGAAACATTTTTGCAATATACATATAATAGCAAAAAATGTTCGTAGTTAATGCTATAGCTGTTTTAGAGTGTATGTAAATATGCACCATGCACCAGCATTTTAAACAATACTTGCTCAGAGAGCCTCAAGTGCTTGTATTATCTGGTAATGACTCAAATTGCATCATTGCTGATATGATACAAGCCTCACTGGCTCTCTGAGCTGCTGCAGTATTTAAAATGCTGGTTAAATTAGAATATCTAGGTATGCTTCACATGCACATGCAGAGAAAAATGCTAACAGTAAAACAGTGACAACTTCTACCAGAAGCATTTTTGCCAACATATGTGTATAGTAAATATCTTTCTATTCAAAGATGTAATTCATCTATGTGCATTTAAATGTTGACTGGAAAGACAAGCAAAATAGCAAGATAGACTGCTCAAAAATAAATATGAAAATCTGTTGTAAATGGTTTTCAGAAAAAAATAGAATTTGAGTAGTTGTGTTGAGTTTCCTGCACGCGAGGTATAGGGGTGACACCTTGTGCCACATATGCACTTGAAAAGCTTGTTGTAGATGTTTTATCACATGGTTTTCAAATGGATTGGAAAAGCTTTGAATCTGGAAACCCTGTGAGCAGATTGGAAAATAAAATGTTTAGAAACGTATTACAGTGCTTTTTTTTTTATATAATGTACTTGTGTTACATAAACTAACTTTTTTCCAGTGAGAGTTGGAAATTTAAGCCAATGAGCATCAGAGCACCAGACCTCCATTGCACATAATCATACCGTTCCTGTTAATATTCCTTTGGAATGTAAACATATTTTACTTAACCTTTTTTTATGTAAGAAAATATTTTAACATGTGTAACTGATGCTCTTACGTAAATGGGGTAGAATTATTTTTGAGTATAACCATTTAACTGTCCATAACACTCGATTTTTGTGACTTACTAAAAATTCTAAAGAAAAAAGTAAAATGTCAGAATATTTCTGAAAAGTGTATACCTTTATAATTTTATCACAACAAACTCGCACTCCCAAAAAATTCCTACCTAGCATTTGCTAAATTCATTATGTTTGGAATAAACATGTCTTATCACCACACAGGCAATATATGATTCCTAATAATTAGACTAACATATCATTCAAGTAAGCAACATTCCATGATGCATAACAAATAGCGTATTAAAATAGGTAATGTACCTACACTGCTGGAATTTTAAAGGGCGACTAAAGCCAAAATTACGTTTATTGATTAAGATAAAACGTGCATTTTTGAAAAAAAAAAAACTTCCATTATCAAACATGCACATTCTTTTTATATACCCACTTTCTGTGGCTCCAGTTTCTACTGAGCATTGGCAAAACTGCACAGTATATACATTTTGTGATTGGCTGAAGGCTGTCACATGATACAGGGGAGGAAAATCTAATTAACTTTTTAATTTTGCCAGAAAATATTCTATTGCTCATTTCAAACTCAAAGTGCTATTGCATTGTCTTTTTATAGTATATTATTTATTCAAGGCTTCTGTATTTAGTGGTCCTTTAAAGGGACAGTCTAGTCAAAATTAAACAGTAATTTAAGTAGACTGTCCCTATTTTTTATTATAACTAAACTTGACTTATGAAAACTAGTCATGAACAGCTACATTATGCCACTGTTTTTTTGAAAAAGAGAACTGTATACAATTCTGAATATAGAGCAATACAATTGCAAGCTTCATCTTGGGAGATCCGTGATCAGACCTACATTACACAGGGTGAGTAAGGCTGATAACTAATTATACCCATGGTAAATGGATGTTGAGTAAATTCTGTGTGCAATATTGATATTCATTATTCAAGGATATGTTGGGTCATTACTCATTTCATGTCAAATCAACAAGGACCCCAACCTTTACATTCTTTGATTTTTTTTTTTAATTTGGTACACTGAAAAGAGCCATTTAAGTGATGAGTTTTAGCAAGAATTCAGGTCCATACCTTCTATATTTACAAAGTTATAGGGGTGCAAAATTTGTGTTGTTTAGTTACTATTTTTCCCACTATCTCTTTAACTTTAACATTCAATATTTGACATATTGCTTGCTTATATTAGGAAAAAAACATTTGTAAGCCACTGTAATCAATATTTTTGTGGCTATTTTCTCAAAAACAAGTCTCTTCATTTTTTTCAAACCAATTAATAATGTATATATACTATTACTCATTAACTGTACCAAATTTGAAGATGGGATGCCAATGGGATTTGGAGTTACATTTGATCAAGTAAAACAGGAAGTCCCATTTACAGTAACTTCCTTACTCCAGACAAGTTTAAACATGCTCTGACATGACAAACTGAAATTCTGTTGTGATCTCTGCAGGGTGAAGATTACTCCACTGCACTTTGAAGTGAAGAGATTCAAGGACTTCATTATCATTACTATATGTGCAAGTGACACATAAATTAATAGATTTTCTAGTATGTGTTGTAATCCATTAAGTAGTAAAATACATGATAATGTAAGAAAGAATCTTAGATCATTGGTGAGAGAACATTCCCTAGAGTTACATGACTATGCTATGATCCTTAGTTACACAGTAGTATATTGTTAGACAAGTTTAAACATGTTCTGACTTAAATGTCACGTGACAAAGTTTAGTATTTTCATGTAACTCTGGAAAAAGTTCTCTCATCCTTGATGTGATAGAGCTAAGATTTTTTCTTATATTACCATGTTCTTTACTACTTAACTGGTTACCGAAATATTTAATGTTAAAGTTAAAAAGATGGTGATGCATTGTACTAGATTTTTGAAAAAATGTTCGTTTCCTTCTTATTATCATGTATACTTGAAGTTCAGGCATACTTTTATTGTTGTAATCAATCATAACCTCAATAAAAATATAAAAAAAAAAAAAAAAAAAAGAGATGGTGAAAAAAAATGGTAAAAATCACCAAGTGTCCCTTTCAGTATGCCAAATTAAAAAAATAATAATCAAAGAATGTGAAGTTAAAAAGTGTCTCTTCATTGGTTGATTTGATATAGAATGGCCCTGTTGTCTTTAAAGGGATAGTCTAGTCAAAATTAAACTTTTATGATTTAGATAGAGCATGCAATTTTAAGCATCTTTTTAATTTTCTCATAGTATAAATTTTTCTTCGTTCTCTTAGTATCTTTATTTGATAAAGCAAGACTATAAGCTCAGAAGCCAGCCCATTTTTGGTTCAGCACCTAGGTAGCGCTTGCTAATTGGTGGCTACATTTAGACACCAATTGACAAGCACTACCCAGGTGCTGAACCAAAAACGGGACGGATTCAAAGCTTACATTCAAACTTACAGAATTTATACTTACCCACAAATATTTCATCTTCAATTCCAGCCATGGGCACCAAAATGGCACCACAGTATGCAAACCTCTTCATGGCTGACTTAGAACAGATATTCTTAGCCACTCACCCTCACAAACCCTTTAAAGACTTTCGCTACATAGATGATATTTTCATTATATAGACAGAAGGAGAAACAAACCTAGAACATTTTCATAAATCATTTAATCTATTTCATGCATCAATCAAGCATAAAATTTACTTTTCTAAAGCTTCCTGGATACAACAATATCCATCACAAATGGCAAATTGCACTCATCTGTATACAGGAAAGCAACAGATAGATGAAGCTACCTCCACAGCTCCAGCTCCCACCCCAATCACATTAAAAAATCCATAATCTACAGTCAGGCTACCAGATATCACAGAATTTGCTTAGACACAATGGACCGTGACAAACACCTCATCACACTGTCCCAATCGTTCAGAGAAAAAAGGTTACAAACAAGGATTATAAACAAACAAATTAACTCTGCCCTCAATACCCCACATGAACACTTGCTACAATACAGGGAGAAGAAAAACATATTGTCTTTCCCACTTGTAGTCAAATATAACCCTGCTGTAGAAGGAATACAAAAAATCATAAAATACTTACAGCCACTACTCTTAGAGAATCCCACACTCAAGAAAACTTTCCAAAACTCCCTATCCTGGCACACAGACAACCACTCAACCTTAAACAGAAACTGGTCCACAGGAAGCTACCCTTTGATAAAAAGAACACTCAGAATGGAACCAAGCGCTGCAACAAAGCTCTCTGCAAACTATCGACGCTAGATTATGAGTTTTGCGTTATGAGCAGCTCGGTACTAACTTGCAAGTTATTTCCACCACTCACCTCCCTATAGCGCTGCTATTACAGGTTTTCATAAACCCGGCGTTAGCAGGCAATATAGCAGCGTTGAGCAAAATTGAGCTCCATACCACACTTAAATACCAGCGCTGCTTTGAGCTGGTTTTACATGCTCGTGCACGATTTCCCCATAGACATCAATGGGGAGAGCCTGCTAAAAAAAGCCTAACACCTGCAATAAAGGAGCGTAAAGCTCCGTAATGCAGCCCCATTGATTCCTATGGGGAAACAAAATTTATATTTACAACTAACACCCTAACATAAACCCCGAGTCTAAACACCCCTAATCTGCCGCCCCCTGCCACCGCCGCCACCTACCTATACTTATTAATCCCAAATATGCCGTCCCCAATGTCGCCACCACTTATCTACACTTATTAACCCCTAATCTGCCACCCCTAACATCGCCGCCACCTACATTACACTTATTAACTCCTAATCTTCCGCCGCCACTATACTAAAGTTATTAACCCCAAACCCTAAGTCTAACCCTAACACCCACTAACTTGAACATAATTAAAATAAATCTAAATAAAAATTACAATTAATTCCTATTAAAAACTAAATACTTACCTGTAAAATAAACCCTAAGCTAGCTACAATATAACTAATAGTTACATTGTAGCTATCTTAGGTTTTATTTTTATTTCACAGGTAATTTTGTATTTATTTTAACTAGGTAGACTAGTTACTAAATAGTTATTAACTATTTACTAGCTACCTAGCTAAAATAAATACAAATTTACCTGTAAAATAAAACCTAACCTGAGTTACACTAACACCTAACCTTACACTACAATTAAATAAATTGCATTAATTAATTACAATTAACTAAAATTACAAAAACAAACACTAAATTACACAAAATAAAAAAAAATTTATACAATATTTAAACTAATTACACCTAATCTAATAGCCCTATCAAAATAAAAAAGCCCCCCAATAAAAAATAAAAACCCTAGCTTAAACTAAACTGTCAGCTCTTTTACCTGTAAAAAAATACAAACAACCCCGAACAGTAAAACCCACCACCCACACAACCAATCCCCCCAAATAAAATCCTATATATAAAAAAACCTAAGATCCCCATTGCCCTGAAAAGGGCATTTCGATGGGCATTGCTCTTAAAAGGGCATTTATCTCTTTTTCAGCCCAAACCCTAACCTAAAAATAAAACCCACCCAATAAATACTTAAAAAAAACCTAACACTAACCCCCGAAGATCCACTTACAGTTTTTGAATACCGGACATCCATCCTCAACGAAGCCGGGAGAAGTATTCATACAAGCGGCAAGAAGTCCTCAACGAAGCCGGGAGAAGTTTTCATCCAGACAGCAACAAGTGGTCCTCCAGGTGGGCAGAAGTCTTCATCCAGACGGCATTGTCTATCTTCATCCTTCCGACGCGGAGCGGCTCCATCTTCAAGACATCCGGCACGGAGCATCCTCTTCTTACGACGACTAACGATGAATGAAGGTTTCTTTAAATGACGTCATCCAAGATGATGTCCCTTGAATTCTGATTGACTGATAGAATTCTATCAGCCAATCGGAATTAAAGGTGAAACAATCCTATTGGCTGATCCGATCAGCCAATAGGATTGAGCTCAAATTTTATTGGCTGATTGGAACAGCCAATAGAATGCAAGCTCAATCCTATTGGCTGATTGGATCAGCCAAAAGGATTGAAGCTCAATCAATCAGCCAATATGATTTTTTTCACCTTTAATTCCGCTTGGCTGATTTTATCAGCCAATCGGAATTCAAGGGACGTCATCTTGGATGACATCATTTAAAGGAATGGATGAAGATAGAAGATGTCGTCTGGATGAAGACTTCTGCCCGTCTGGAGGACCACTTCTGCCAGCTTGGATGAAGACTTCTCCCGGCTTTGTTGAGGTTGGATGTCCGGTCTTCAAAACTGTAAGTAGGTTAGTGTTAGGTTTTTTAAGGGTTTTTTGGGTGGGTTTTATTTTTAGATTAGGGCTTTTGGGCTGAAAAAGAGCTAAATGCCATTTTAAGGGCAATGCCCATACAAATGCCCTTTTCAGGGTAATGGGGAGCTTAGGTTTTTTTAGTTAGGATTTTATTTGGTGGGTTGGTTGTGTGGGTGGTGGGTTTTACTGATGGGGGATTGTTTGCATTTTCTTTTACAGGTAAAAGAGCTGATTTCTTTGGGGCAATGTCCTGCAAAGGGCCCTTTTAAGGGCTATTGGTAGTTTATTTTAGGCTAGGGGGGGTTTATTTTGGGGGGCTTTTTTATTTTGATAGGGCTATTAGATTAGGTGTAATTAGTTTAAATATCTGATAATATCTGATCTTTAATTTATTTAATTGTAGTGTAATGTTAGGTGTTAGTAATAACTATTTAGTAACTATTCTACCTAGTTAAAATAAATACAAACTTGCCTGTAAAATAAAAATAAAACACTAAGATAGATACAATGTAACTATTAGTTATATTGTAGCTAGCTTAGGGTTTATTTTACAGGTAAGTATTTAGTTTTAAATAGGAAATATTTAGGTAATGATAGGAATTTTTATTTAGATTTATTTTAATTATATTAAAGTTAGGGGGTGTTAGGGTTAGGGTTAGACTTAGGTTTAGGGGTTAATAAATTTAGTATAGTGGCGGTGACGTTGGGGTGGCAGATAAGGGGTTAATAAATGTAGGTAGGTGGTGGCAATGTTAGGGGCGGCAGATTAGGGGTTAATAATATTTAACTAGTGTTTGTGATGCGGGACTGCGGCAGTTTAGGGGTTAATATGCTTATTATAGTTGCGGCGATGTCGGGGGCCGCAGATTAGGGGTTAATAAATATAATTTAGGTGTCGGCGATGTCGGGGGCCGCAGATTAGGGGTTAATAAGTGTAAGATTAGGGGTGTTTAAACTCGGGGTTCATGTTAGGGTGTTAGGTGTAAAGTAAACATAAAATTTGTTTCCCCATAGGAATCAATGCGATACGGAGCTTTACGCTGCTTTTTTGCAGGTGTAAGGCTTTTTGTCAGCCGGCTCTCCCCATTGGTGTCTATGGGGAACTCGTGCACAAGCACGTAAAACCAGTTCACCGCAGCTTTCAGCAGTGCTGGTATTGGAGTGCGGTATGGAGCTCAATTTTGCTCTACGCTCACTTCTTGCCTGATAACGCCGGGTTTTTATAAACCTGTAATACTAGCGTTGTAGGGAAGTGAGCGGTGACAATAACGTGCAAGTTAATACCGCACCCCTCATACCGCAAAACTCGTAATCTAGCCGTTTGTGCTTAGTTAATTAGATCTGGAATAAAGGGTTTTAGTTGCTAGAGTAGGAAGAGTTTAATGAGATTAGGGAGGTGATATTTAGTGTTTATTATAGTATTGTGAAGGGAGTCCAGTTAGTATAAATTTAAAAGTGTTTAGGTGTCCAGCTGATAAAGGGTTTTTTTACAGTGCATGAGATTACAGTCAGGATACTAGGATACATATTGGTTTAGGGAATCATAGGATTTCCTATATTATATACAGTATTTAGAGCATATATAACCCATGTATATTGCTGCTTGGCAGGGTGGATAGCAATATCTGTCAGAAAGATCTGATATTGTTTATATAAAAATAGCAAATGGATTGTGATACAGCCTGAAAAATGGTGCTAGGAAGGAAAATAAATCGCTGTTGCATATTATTATTTAGTACCAGCTTCGTGCCATGGTGGGTTTGTGATATTCCCTACAGTTTGAGGCATTTACTAAAGAGGACACATATATGCTTTGGACAAATAGTTTGAGCAGAAGGTCTGATGCCCAATTAAAGGTGTAACCCTAGGAAAAATGTAGTGGTAATATGGGGAGTTCTGGGTGATACAGGACAGAATTCTGTAAACTGGAGAAGGGTCTGGAAGGGACATGGCAGATGTGGGCATTTCTGGTGACATTTGGATTTTCCTTGATTTATTTTTAGTTTTATTTAAAAGGGACAGTAAGGTTAAAATTAAATGTTCATGATTCAGGTAAAGCATGACATTTTAAACAACTTTTCAATGTACTTCTTTTATCAGTTGTGCTTAGTTCTCTTGATATTTTTTGATAAACAGTAATACTAGGGTGAGCTCAGGAGCGTGCACATGTCTTTAGCCATCTGGCAGCAATTTTTGCTACAATGTTTATAACATTTTTAAACATAGTTGCAAACTCTGCTGTCATAGAGTTTCTGTAGCACACTATGGGCTAGTGGAGCGCTAATTTATTGCACACACGCAAACGAGCAAATTTACCTGTTTGTGGGAGCGATAATAACCAGCCATTACAAGCGGCTGCTTATTACTACTGCAAGCTAATGGTAGCAATTAGCGCTAAAAAATATACACATAAATATATTTGTTTATAAGCATATAGATCTATATTTACATTTTGTTACCCATCTTGGCGCTAGTTCTCATGCAGTGTCTGATGGCATGAGAACAAGGCTCCCATTGGAGCCTATGGAAGTGCGCTCTCATGAGTGCAATGCTTCTGTGTAATGCGAACTCGACCTCACACCTTACTCGTAATAACAGCGCACATTCGTGTTCGCTTGTATTACAAAGTGGAGCACAAATAATGCTTTAGCGCAAGCAATATTTTGTGCTCTACTTGTAATCTAGCCCTATGGCAGCAGTTTTTGTATATAAACATTGTAGCAAACATTGCTGCCAGATGGCTAAGGATATGTACACACTCCTGAACATACTTAGGATTACTCTTGAACAAAGAATGCCAAGAGAGCTAAGCAAAATTAATAAAATAATTAAAAATAATTAAGGTTTACTTATGACTTTACTGCCTCTTTAACTTAAGATGCAACTATAGAAGCACAATAGAAGTAATGACAAAAATAATAACGTTAAAGGGACATGAAACCCAAATGTTTTCTTTCATGATTCAGATAGAGAATACAATTTTAAACAACATTCCAATTTACTTCTATTATCTAATTTGCTTCATTCTGTTGATATCCTTTGTTGAAAAGCATATCTAGATAGGCTTAGTAGCTGCACGTAGATGCCTCATGTGCATTGCTATTTATTCAACAAAGGATATCTAAAAAAAATTAAGCAAATTAGATAACAGAAGTACATTGGAATGTTGATTAAAATTGTATTCTCTATCTGATTCATGAAAGAAAACATTTGGGTTTCATGTCCCTTTAACGTTATTATTTTTGTCATTACTTCTATTGTGCTTCTATAGTTGCATCTTAAGTTAGAGGCAAATTTTGGATCTCATGTCCCTTTAACAATCAAATTAACAACAGTAATAAACACCAGTAATAATAAGAATAGTAATAGCAGAAGTAATAAAGTAATTCAACGGCTACAAAAAAAATTAGCAAAGTAATCACATTGGAATTGTCATACCTTGACTTCAGTCCAAACAGTCCATACTGACAGAGAATAAAGATGATTTCAGATTAACCTCCAGGCAAAAACCTCGCTTGGTTTCTTTTATTGAAACTGGAACTTAAAAGGACATGAAAGTCAAAATTAAAATTTCTTAATACAGAGAAAGTATACAATTTAAAACAGAAAAAAAACTTTACAATTTACTTCCGTTATAAAATTTACATACTGTACCTCCCAAAACATCCTGGAGATTAGGGGAATTTATTGTGGGGGAAGTGGCCAACCAGAGTTTTGGAGGTGGGGCCATTTTGGGATAGGCGGGGCCACTGATGTATCATGGCATATTGTTTGCAGAATTAAGGCATGTCCTATGAAGAGCCAGGGCAGTCCCTAAAAACCTGGGACATTTGCCCAGGCCAAGACCCTGTGGGTTTGAAAGCAGGAATAGTGACATCAGGTAACACCCCCAGCTTTACCTTCACTTACTAGCACTGCACACAGTTTGTACATCTCCTATACATATATATAAGTGGTTCTAGCTATACAATACTAGCATATTTTACCATAGAGTTTTACTATAGAGTGGTTACAGCTACTGCACTATAAAGCTCCCTCTACAGGTTGACTTATGACATTGCTGCATACACTGCTGCAAACACATGATGCCCAAGACAAGTGCACACTCATGAGCCTAATTCTGTAATGTTCTCATGGAAAGGTGCCAAGTTTCAGCCAAGGGGGCCTATTTAAGAACGTGTGAGCGGACATGATCCGATATTGCGGATCATGTCCGCTGCACATCGATAAATGCCAACAGCATACGCTGTCGGCATTTATCATTGCACCAGCAGTTCTTGTGAACTGCTGGTGCAATACCGCACCCCAGGGGGTGTCAATCAATCCAATCGTATTGGATGGGGTTGATTTCCGGCGATGTCTGTCTGCCGCCTCAGAGCCAGGCGGACAGGTTATGGAGCAGCAGTCTTTAGACCGCTGCTTCATAACTTGTGTTTTTGGCAAGCCTGAAGGCTCACCAGAAACACGGGGCATCTAGCTCCATTCGGAGCTTGAAAATTCGGCCCCAAAGAGACCAAAAAGAGAATTGTACCTTGTATCGGAATCATGAAAGTTTTTCTTTGCCTTCCATATCCCTAAAAACAAAAGGGTCAGTGGAAAGGAGTTCCTGACCCATGACAGTCCAGCGAAATGAGGGACAGTTGCTAGAGATTTAAATATGGGTATATATGTGGATCTCTTATATGCGGAATTCTAATTCATTGCAAAAAAAGTAACATATTTACATTCAACTGTTTGCCTATTTTAAGTCAAAGTTTATGTACTGAATAAACCTACTTTTCTAGTCATTCCTGTGGAGACATGTCTGATTTTACCAGTACAGTTAAAGGGGACTGTCCCTGCAATAAATGTAACTACCCCCATACCTATATGCCAATCAGCAGGAATATGTAACTTTAATGTATACATCTGCTGCTAGTTTAAAAAATGTAAATTAAAACTGTAACTTCAATGGATTGGATAGAGCATGACATTTTAAACAACTTTCAAATTTACTTGTGTTATTAATTTTGCTTAGTTCTCTTGGTATCGTTTTTTAAAGAGTAATCTTAGATGAGCTCAGGAGTGTGCACGTGTCTTTAGCCATCTGGCAGCAGTGTTTACAACATTATTTATAGCAATGTTATACATAGATACAAACACTGCAGCCATAGACTGCTAAAATACGTGCACACTCCTGAGTTTCTAACAACGTACATAGCCCTATCTTTAACAATGATATAAAGAGAACAACGCAAATTTAATAATATAAGTATATTAGAAAGGTGTTTTAAATCACATGCTGTATCTGAATCATGAAGGTTTAATTTTGACTTCACAATCCCTTTAAGTTTACATTAAACAGCCCATCCTTAATAAAATCCCCACAAAAATAACATTTCATTGTTGCCTTTATTAGCAAGATAGAAATGTTTGCATATAATGTATTTTATATTATACAAGAAGAAGGACAGAAAAAGGAGGCATAGTATGGCACACTTGTGGGGAGATAATACAAGCAATTGGTGGATGTGTGGAGGGTAGTGATTTAAAACTTAACTTTTATATGATACATATGTAAAAAGAGAGTGGAATGTTCCACTAGTAAAATTAAACAAAAATAAAACCGTGTCAGATTACAGATTGACACACAAACTCCTCTCAAAAATTGGTGCAGTCTGCACCGATAACCAGTCCCCCTAGCAACTATCAAATTTCGGACTCCGTAATACTATCAAAATATCTGTCTAGAAAGTCACAGGTAATATATATCAGGTTAGAATTACAAAGTGTGTGTGCACATAGGAATGGTGTCTAACGAATTACAAATTGGAGATATATGTTAGTCATAGTAGTCTGACAAATGCCCTTTCATATATATTAGCAGATTAAGCCAAAAGCGGCTATTATTCCCTGTTAGTGCAAATGAAGTCAGATATCAACAGAATGACTGGTTACCGTGTTTAAATTCTAGCAGGTAGAAATAATTTAGCTGAAAATGTATAAAGTACCGTGGTCTGTACTAAGTAGGTAAAGTATCGTTATCAGTACTGAGTAGGTAACATATCATTACCCTGTAATAAAGCAATTGCCAAGGTGGCCCACAGTTTAAGCTAAACCTTAAAACGGCGCCTCTGAAAAAGCAGTTGCGAAACGCGCGTCAGGCATTCGCACTGCTCCTCTCTGCTAGTTTAAATCATCTAGTTTAATTGTTGGCCTTTATGGCATAATACTATAGACTTCGCTTATTATCTGGTTTTAAGGTTTATCTTAAACTGTTAGGAGTTTGTGTGTCAATCTGTAATCTGACATAGTTTTATTTTTGTTTAATTTTACTAGTGGAACATTCCACTGTCTTTTTACATACTGTATGTATCATATAAAAGTTAAGTTTTAAATCACTACACTCCACACATCCACCAATTGCTTGGATTATCTCCCCACAAGTGTGCCATACTATGCCCCCTTTTTCTGTCCTTCTGCTTGTACAATACGTGTCACACATGAGCATAAGGCACTACCTACCTTAATACTTAGGTCTATTTTAGGTAGGTCAGTGGAGATAATCCACAACAACCCTCCCCACCTCACCTTCCCTAGGGGCTTTAGGGAAATTATTCCATACAATGTATCTTACATTAGTTTAAAATGTATTAAAAATGCTGTAAAGATAATACACAGATGTATAATTAAATGAAATAAACTATTTTGTTTGATAATGGAATCTCTGTATAATTGTTTTATCTAAATCAATGTAACAGATGCCATTCCAAATAATTATCGTGTCTGTAATAATTTGCAGTGGCTTAGCCTTGCCATTTCACAGCAATTGTAAACTAGCTTATTGTACACAAAAAAAGACATTCTGTCTTGTTAACCTTTCAGTTTTATTACTTTGGTTGCTATGAAACTGATTAAGATTAATAGCATCCTTTTGTACATTTTGTAAGGAGACTTTTCTGCTTTCAGGGAACAAAAGACGATAACAGAAACATTTGCTAATCACTACTACCAAATTGTGGATTTATTGTAAGAACTGTAAGCAAATGGCCCTCTATGACAACCATGTACCGCTTTTTAGATTTTATATCCATGACTGAGTTTCTAGAATTATTGCTGTAAAACACTTTAATATCTGCACTGCCCTCTGCTGTTGAAACTTCAAATAAGCGCATTATTTCCCATATACGTTTGGTGGTATAGTGTTTAAATGTTTACCACAGTATGAAATAAACCTAAGCAAAATTCTATTCTACCCATAAATATAATGACTCATTTGCATACAGGTTATTGTGCAAAAGAAAAAAACTTTTCTAGTAATAGGTTTACTAGAAATAACAACTGCGCTGCTCCAACAGGCAGCTTAATATATGAAGTACCTTACTGAAATGGCAGAATGAAATAGTACAATAAAGTGCAAATATATGATATCCAGCTGAATGGCAAAAAAGAAAAATATTTAATACAACGTCAAATCACATAAAAACATTTCACATATACATACAATAAGATACGAAGATAAAAAGTTCATAGTGTTATAAGCGAAATGGTTAATTCACATAGAAAGCTTCAGAGGTTTAGTTTGCAGAAAGCAAGTCGGTCAAAAGCATAAGAAGCCCAGATAGGAGCACAATCGTTTTGCTGTTAGTATAAGCAGAGAAAACTCCTTTTACAGGAAAAAATGTTCTGTAATATAAGATGTATTCCTTACTTACACCAGTAATAGGTTGCTGATTCTCAGATACCCCAGACCGTCCTTGCGTGTCTTTGTGCAAATCACAGGAAAATGTTTACACTTCTCTGACCGGCTCTCCTCACCATGCGAACAAACTCGGCTATGTATTTTCTGGAATGGAATGCTCAGTGATTATGCCGGTGTGTAGCAGCATTCGGGTATACAAGGAATAGCTTTCTATTGATGTGATTCATCTCCCGGACCGACAACAGAAGGGCGTACTTACCCGAATGCTGCTACACACTGGCATAATCACTGAGCATTCCATTCCAGAGGATACATAGCCGAGTTTGTTTGCATTCAGAGCTTGATAATTCGGCCCTTTGGTCTCAAGTCATGCTAAATATTCTAGCACAGTTTCGGCTTGTGCTCGAGTGCAAAATATAACTGTCAAGCACAAGTTAGTGCTTTCTGTTGAACGATTGCGCTAGAGCAATGTTGGCTGTGTTAACCCTTCTCTGGTAAACACAATTTATCATGAACTTGTAATATGAAGTCATGAGTTAATATTAGCGCGGTCAAGATTTTTGTGCTCCCCCCCACCCTGGTGTTGCAATTTCACCATTATTCCTTTTCTGATGGTCATGGGGGGGAATCAAGATGACTCAGGAGGCCATTTTCAGATTATTTTTGTGGCCTCAGTTGGGTAAGGGTGTTCAACAGTTTATCAATTCTTGTGATAAATGTACTAGGGCTAAGCATTCAACCATGGCTGATGCTAGTACTATTCACCTGTTACGGGTCCATGAGAAATCCTGAATATGTGTATGTGAATTTTATTGTAAGTTTATCCCCCTCTGAACAGCATGATTCCATTCTGATGGTGGTTGATTACATGATTTAGATGGCCCATGTTATTCCTATAATAGGCCTACCCTCATTCTATTTAAAGGTAATAAGCACATTTTCTTGTTTGTTGGCTGGAGCCAGCAGTTCACAGAATGTGCAACAAACAGTCATCAGAATAACTGTAGAATAATCCAAGGGTAAAACAGGTAGCATAATCCAGAAACTTTGCCAATGTTAA
The DNA here is from genome assembly GCF_027579735.1 of Bombina bombina. Classification (NCBI taxonomy): domain Eukaryota; kingdom Metazoa; phylum Chordata; class Amphibia; order Anura; family Bombinatoridae; genus Bombina; species Bombina bombina. The sequence continues at coordinate 340,188,903 of NC_069505.1, forward strand.
AATCAAGGTAACAGGCCAGGAACAAGAATGCTTTGTTTTCTATACAAAAATAACCAAGCACTGAATGAGAATCTGAAATTGCCTTTTAACACCTCCTTTTCATTATTGGTGCAAAAGTAAAGGCTAGAGGTAATTTCCAACAAGAAGAAATAAAAGGAGCACTAACTTAGCACACAGTTCCTTAATAAAAGTTTAGGCCAAACATAAATAACATCCAGAAGTCAGCCACACTAGTCCAAAGATATTTAATACAGCCCCTAGCTCCTACAGCAATAGACTTATCCTCCTTACCATGCCCAGCCATCCTGGACCTCGGAATAGTACAGCTCTTAGTGCACTGCAAAGCCTGACCATCTCCACACACAGCACAGCTCCGACCGTGCTGAAACATTTGACCTTTAAGTATAGCCCGGCTGTGGTCGTTTAAATTAATTTTCTTCAGACCCATACCCCTTCTGTTTGACAAAATATTGCAAATGTCCATGAGGAATTTAAGAGTCCAAGATTTCATTAACCCCAGGAGGTGGAGAAGAAGAAATACATTGAGGAAAGGGATTTTCATAACATCTCTTGACTACAGGATTAACGGGTTTAGAGATCTAAAAAAGGACCCACAATATGATGACCCAAATTTCTAGAGGGAGAAGATAACTTTAAATTCAACGCAGATAACCTCACGAAATCCCTACAAGCATAAGCAGGAACAGGAGAGCATGATCTCTCTGCAAATAATTTCTGCTGCTGTTGAGCATAAAGCAACTGAATGTTCTTGCCAGGAAGGATGGAAGCTGATTCAAGTCTGATAAAGGTAAAGAGAAATGGAGATTTAGGAGCACCACAGGATGAAAACCATACTAAGTAAAAAAATAAATGGTGACATCTTAATGGACTGATGGACATGATTACTATAGGCGAACTCAGCTGTAGGAAGCATACATGCCCAATTACCATGAAAGTTGGAGGAAATGCTTTGTAAATACTGCCCCAAGGTTTGCTTAGTCCCCTCCATCAGACAAAGGTAGATCCACAAGTCCAAGGAGCATCAGGGACAGGCAAAGGATGAAGAGATCCAATTGGATCCAAGGTAGAATGCTTCATCCTGGCACAAATTTCACAAGACTTAACAAATTTCCATACATTTTCAGACAAACTAGATCAGAAACACAAATTCTGTCTTTGGCATTAAAAAACATACACCACAGAAAGAGGAAGAAAAGAGGCAGGATGAGGTAAACTACAGGCTTTAATCTTGTCCAACAAAGAATGAGGCTTGAAAAGAAAATGGCTTTTCTGAAGAATAGTATCTATCTGCGACACAGAGTCTGAAGACGCATCAGGTAATCTGGATAAATAATTAGCCTTCTTGTTCTTTAATCCAGAAAGTTGATAACAACATTAAACCTGGAGAAGAACATAGCTCATCAAGCTTGCCTGTGACAAAGATGCTTAGCAACCCTAATATACTCTGAGTTGTGATGGTCAGTAAATATAGTAATAGGCTATACAGCTTCTGCCAACAAATGTCCACTCCTCTAAAGCACACTTAGTAACCAGCAGCTCTTCGTCCTCAACATCATAATTTTCTTCAGCTGGAGTAAGATGATGTGAATAGAAGACTACTGATTGTATCAGGCCCTTTACCTCCTCACATTGTGAAAGCAAAGCATTAATATCAATATTAGATGCATCTACTTCCAGGAAGATAAACTTCTAGATATCTGGCTGGCTAAAAACAGGAGCAGTATTAAACAAAGTCTTCAGTCTATTAAAGTCCTTCTGATCTTCAGGTGTCCAAACAAAATGATCTTGTCTCCTAGTAAGACAAGTAATAGGAGCAAAAACCTCAGAAATGTTCAGAATAAAACATCTGTTAAAGCTTGCAAAACAAAAACACCTCTGCATGTTTTCTTGTTAGCAGGTACTGGACACTCAAGGATACCAGAGACCTTCTAGGGATCCAACTCAATATGATTATGAGAAGTAATATAGCCAAAAAACTTGACAGTAAAAATTGAAAATTGACACTTCTCCAACTTAGCAAATAAACAATTTTTTCTTAGTCTCTTAGTAAACATGGGAAATGTGGATTCTTTTTTAGGCCGATATTGGAAACTGCAGCAGGTTTACATAAACAAGAGTTTTTACAAAAAAGCAGAAACAAATTAAATACTTCCAGTTTCCCCATTTATTTTTCTTCGTTTTCTTATTATCCTTTGATGAAAAGCAGGAATGTAAGCTCAAGAGTGTGCACGTGTCTGCAGCACTATATGGCAGCAGTTTTGCAACAATGTTATGCATTAGCAAGAACACTAGATGGCAGCACTATTTACTGTCATGTAGTTCTCCAGACATGTGCACGCTACCTATCTAGATATCAACAAAGAATAGATATTCAACAAACAATAACAAGAGAACAAACAAATTTGAACACAGAAGTAAACTGGAAACAGTTTTAAAATTGTATTCTCTATATGGATCATGAAAGATAAATTTGGGGTTTCATGTCCTTTTAAGCCAAGGTAGCCCTAAAATCAGTAGAAACAAAGATATATTCACAACATAAAACTGCAGTATGGCAAGTACCCAAGGATACAGATACTGGTAAAGTCTCTTGAGTAACAAAACCACCACCCAATAGACTACCACTGGCAACAAACAGTCAATTATAGCTTCCACTTTCATTTTCTTTCTTAGAGGCCAATGTAAAGAATGAAATATTCATGGAGACAGCTGCAAAAACTCAATTACCTTCTTTAGAAGCTTTCTTTAATCTCACAGGGCAGTGACGGAGGAAGTGACCATCTATTCTACAATAAAAACAATAATAAAAATCCCTCCATTTAGAACGTTCAGAGGTGGAGATAGGACCCTTAATTGCCCCAATTCGCAAATAGCTTTTTAACACCTTCCATTCAGTCTTGACAGCAAAGACAATGTGAGAGGTAATTTCTGAGAAATAAAGGAGTGCAATCTTAGCGCACAGATCCAGGCCAAACATAAAAACATCCAAGGAGCTGGTCGTGCTAATCCTAAACTATTTAGAGCAGCCACTGGCTCCTGTAGCGACAGGCCTATCCTCTTGAGCACATCTGCATATGCTGGACCTCAGAATTGCGCATCTCTTAGTGTGCTGCAAGCACGACTATCTCCATAAACAGTATGGTGTTGACCTCGATGCAACATCTGACCTGTGAGTATAGTGTGGCTCCAGCTGTTCTAAAAGTTATTACACCATTATTACTGCTACTCTATAGCTAAAAAAATTATTTTGTTTGCAAGGTATGTCTCAAAATGTGTCAGAAGGCTCACAGATTACTTCACATTTCTGGATGAACGTCTGTTCTAGCATACATTTCACATGTTCATTGACATCTGGATACCATTCACAGACACATGTGGAGAAAGAGACTAATAAGAATTGTGAACAGTATCTTAGATGTTTCTGTACATATCTTCAGGACAACTATAGATCAATATGTCACCCTTCTTTGTAACCTAGGGTTTCTATCTCGATGTTCATACAGACATACTTGCTATTTCTCCTGTTCCAGACCGCACTCAGAGGCTCATTTGTCCAAGAATTTGAACTTTAACAGAAGTCATTACTTCAGGCTTAGCAACAGCAACATTTTGCAGACCCACTTTCCTGTTCCCTCTTATGCTTGTGGCAATAAGATTTGGCTCTCCACCGCCAACCATTGGTTGACATGTAATTTCAGCTTAATCCTTGTTTTTGAGTTTTTTAAAGATATCTAAACTTGTGAACCATGTGACTGTGTGGCTAAAACTCCTCTATGCTTCTTAGATAGGGTGACCATATTGCCGCTTTAAAAAGGGACACATAAAAAATACATATGTCAGGGTTCTTAAACAAACCATTTCTTTTTTTCCTGAAAACAGCCCTGACATATGTATTTTTCATATATGTCCCTTCTTAAAGTGGCATTATGGTCACCCTATTCTTAGAGGATACATCTGTTTTTTCATGTCTCAGTGGAAACCTTGTACTGTAAATTAATTTTCTTAACAGTATCCTCCACCGCCTGTTACTGTCTGTTGAGGGTGCTGATGAATTTGAAGTTTAAGGGACACTCAAGTCAAAATAAATTTTTATGATTCAGAAAGAGCATGCAGCTTTAAGACACTTTCCAATTTACTACCAATATCAAAATTTTGCACAGTCTTTGTATATTCACACTTTCTGGGGAATAAGATTCTACTGAGTATTTGCAAAAGCTCACAGAGTATATGTATACTAGTCTGTGATTGGCTGATGTCTTTTACATGATACAAGGGGCCGGAAAATGGGACAAAAAATAAATTTGTCAGAAAAAAAATCTACTGCTTATTTGAAATTCTGAATAGGTGTTAAATCATTGTCTTTGTATTATGCACTTAATAATAATTATGCAATTCTACTGCATTGAGTGGTATTTTAAGACATTGGATTCTCATATTTATAAGAGCCATTTGCAATATCTCATACAATGGAACTTTATGGTTCTAAAGATCGTACCTGGAAATGTGTATCTTACATACATGCTCTAAAATTACTTACACCAGAATTGTTATTGTTTTAAAAGATAGATAATCCCTTTATTACCCATTTCCCAGTTTTGCATAACCAACACAGTTATAATAATATACTTTTAACCTCTGTGATTACCTTGTATCTAAGCCTCTGCAAACTGCCCCTTTTTTCAGTTCTTTTGACAGACTTGCAGTCTAGCCAATCAGTGCCTGCTCCCAGATTACTTCACGTGCACGAGCACAGTGTTATCTATATGAAATATGTGAACTAACACCCTCTAGTGGTGAAAAACTGTTAAAATGCAATCTGAAAGAGGTGGGCTTCAAGGTCTAAGAAATTAGCATATGAACCTCCTAGGTTAAGCTTTCAACTAAGAATACCAAGAGAACAAAGCAAAATTGGTGATAAAAGTAAATTGGAAAATTGTTTAAAATTACATGCTCTATCTGAATCATGAAAGTTTATTTTGGCCTAGACTGTCCCTTTAAATGGAAAGTTTACTTAAAAGCATCCTCTCCTTTAATGTTCCCAGTGATCCATTTTACCAGCTGGAGTGTATTAAATTGTTTAAAAATAGCTCCTTAGCCCTTTTTTTTGCCTGAAAGTTTCTATATCTAGGTATAGGCTATTGAGAAATTATGTAAACACAGCCAGGAGAAGACATTACACTCACAGTGGGAGGTGGAAGAGATAAAGCTCTAAAATGTTCATTTTTAATTGTTCTTTCTAAGTATTGTACAGAGATAGAGATAAGAACGGGAAGCATTTGAGTGATAAGATAACGAAATCTGATCTGTCAGCAAGCCAAGTCTATTTTGATGGGCTGTGGTTTCAAAGAGCAAATTAAGCTTTTTATTTTGAGGGGGAAAAAGAAGCATAAATGAGCAATTTCTCATACATTTTATACGCCACGGCTGTTATAACGTCATGGGGAACACATTCGGGAAAAAACTATTTTACAGTGAACTGTCCCTTTAATCTGTTTCATCATACTATAATAACCAAAATGTGGTTGGTATATTTATTATATGATTCTAGTTGATGTTATTACTTATTCACATAGGTTTCATCTCACTATGTATAGTATTATTAATTTAATTGTGTTTCTGTTTCTTTAATAAAATCTTCAAGTGTAGCAAGTTTCTGCTATAATCAAATGTGGCTGATATATTTATTATAGGATTTTAGTTGATTTTAGTACTTATTTACATAGACCTCTTCTCACTGTGGATGTTATTATAAATTCAATCATTTGTCAATCACTTTAACCCCTTGGTGAGTGAGGACGTGTCAGGCACGTCCCCCAAAGAGTGTCAGTTAACGACCAAGGATGTGCCGGACACGTCCTCAGATAATATGAGTGCTAGAAACGAATCGAGATCGCTTCCAGTTGCTCAAACAGTATTGCAGCGATGCCTCAAAGTTAGGGCATCTTGCAATACTTTTCCTGACTGCCGGGCTCCGTTTTGATCGCTCCCACAGGGCGATCACTCACGGTTTTCACTCCACGTGGAGCCCAGCAGTCAGGCAGAGCATCGGAAGTCATCGGGCAGGCTAAGTGTGCTAAGTGCCTCGGTGGGTCGAGGCACTTAGTAAAATAACATATATAATTAAAAAAATATATATATATATATATTTTTTAAAATAAAATGAGCCCAATATAGCCCCCTTCCCAATGTGGCTTCAAATATGGTGATGCCCAGTGCATCACTGGGCTTCTGGAGGTGTCCGTAGCCTGCCTCATCATAGGAGTAGGCTAGGGTCATCCAATCTGAGATTGCCACAATAAAAAAAAAATGATAAAAAATATTTCATTTGTCTGATCATGTCAATATTTGTAAATATTGACTCTGACCAGTGTGGATCTCCCTCCCTCTCCTCACTTGCATTTTTGTGGGAGAGAAAGATCTGTGTTTAGGAGAGAGAGATTTATTTCATATATTTGTTAAAAATTGTGAGACCCAAAGGCTCTTTTCAGAGCCATTTAGTTAATTTAAATTTAAATTTTGTGTTGATTTTTTTTTAGTAATTTTTTTTCTCTGTGACAGATAAAAATAAATCATGTCACAGAGAACATAAAGTGCTGAGGAGGCATATACCATCCTTGCGTCAGAGTCAGACACCTCTAAGTCTGACTCAGACCGCAATTTTGACCCTGTCATATCCTCAGATACATCATTAGATACAGTCTAAACTGATAGTGATGTGTCTGTGGCTGCTAGACCCCCAGGTAGCCCCCTGCCAGAAGGAGACGTGTTGCTCCAGCTGCCATTGCTGCTGAAGAGTGGGTAACACCTCATCATCAGAGGCCAGATATCACACCCTTCACTGCAAATCCTGGCATCAATGCAGATGTTGCAGGAATTAATTCTGGGCATTGACTATGCTGATGGGCATCATAAAGAAACCCTCCATCCGCTCCTACTGGAGCAGTAGCCCCATTTGCTTTCCCCCATTTTCTCCCAGAGTATGTCAAGGAAGAGGTATGAAATGATTCTACATTTCATGCACTTCAACGATAACAGCCTGTGCCCCCCTAGGGAGCATCCCCAGTTTGACAGGCTGTATAAAATCCGCCCGCTGATTATCCACTTTACTGCAAGGTTTACAGAGGCTTATACACCTGGAAGGAATATATGAGTGGATGAATCCCTGATGAAATATAAGGGAAGGCTGGGATTCAAGCAGTATATTCCTTCCAAGTGCTCTAGGTATGGGGTAAAGGTGTATAAGCTCTGTGACAGCGAGACTGGGTATACTCAGGCCTTCCGGGTGTACGAGGGAAAGAATATCCACCTTGACCCTCTAGGCTGCCCAGAACATATGGGAACCACTGGCAAGATTGTCTGGGACCTGATTTTACCCCTAATGAACAAAGGGTAGCACTTGTATGTAGACAATTTTTATACAAGTGTCCTTTTGTTCAAGCTACTGTATTGTTTTGATACAGTAGCTTGCGGTACAATTCAAAAGAACCATGCAGGTTTCCCAGGACAACTTGCATGCACTCAGCTATAAAGGGAGGAAACTTCAGCTCTGCGCCAAGAGGAGCTGTTGGCAGTTAAGTACAGAGACAAGAAGGATGTATACCTTCTTCTTCTTTATTTATAAAGCGCCAACAGATTCTGCAGCGCTTCTTACCACCATCCACACAGAGAGGATTGTGGAGGTCTCTGTACGTGGCAGAGCTTAGAGCACAATGAAGCCAGTGTGCATCAAGGCTTATAACCGGCATATGGGTGGGGTTGATCTAGCAGATCAGCTGCTGCAGCCCTACCTAATTATGTGGAAGACAACGGCCTGGTACAAAAAGGTTGCAATTTACTTAATGCAGATTGCAACCCAGAACGTTTTTTTGTTGTTCAAAAAAACAAACCCCTAGATGAGACTGACCTTTTTTTACAGTTTCAGCTCCAGATCATTTCAGGGATTTTGTACCAAGATGCACCTGCTCCCCAGGCGGTGATGGGAGAGAGCAGAGTTGGGGCTACCCATTTTATTTTCAAAATCCCCCCCTACTGCGGCGAAGCAGAATCCTCAGAAAAAATGCAGAGTCTGTACCAAGAGGGGGCAGTATCACTGTACTCAGGAGATGTTGTTGAACACATATTGAGGTGTTTTTTTGTCAGTAACACATAACAGGAACTGAGAATCCATGCCTAAAGTACAATGTGTGTGAAAATAAATAAACAAAAAAATGACTACCCTAAAGTTTGACAAAGACTGGTGGTTGAATTAGTGCATGGAAAGTGTTAAAATGCCATCATTTCAAATACCCTAGGGTGTCTACTATTAAAAAAATATATGGTTTGATGGGGGTAAATTACATTGGGCGGTTTCAGAAATGTCCCAAATAGGACATGGGTGCATGATGACAGATGTTAAAATTCCAAGTTGAAAAACTGGAATGCGCCCCCTAAAAACAAAAAAAAAGAAGGCCTTTTAGCCCCTAGAGAACCCGACACACCTATACATGGGTGGTATCACTGTACTCAGGAGATGTTGCTGAACACATATTGGGGTGTTATTTGGCAGTAACCCTTAACGTTCTCAGTAAATGTATTCTTAAATTGCTATTTTGTCCAAAAAAATCACAACTTTTTTTTTAAACTTTAGCATAGATTAAAAGAGTAAAAAAAAAAAAACAAGTTTAATACCTTAGGTTGTCTTCTTAAAAAAAATATGTGAAGGGTTATTCAGGGATTCCTGACAGATATCAGTGTTACAATGTAACTATCGATAATTTTGAAGAAAAAAAAACAGTTTGGAAATAGCTAAGTGCTACTTGTATTTATTGCCCTATAACTTGCAAAAAAAGCAAAGAACATGTAAACATTGGGTATTTCTAAACTCAGGACAAAATTTAGAAACTATTTAGCATGGGTGTTTTTTGGTGGTTGTAGATGTGTAACAGATTTTGGGGGTCAAAGTTAGAAAAAGTGTGTTTTTTTCCATTTTTTTCATCATATTTTATATTTTTTTTATAGTAAATTATAAGATATGAAGAAAATAATAGTATTGTTAGAAAGTCCATTTAATGGCGAGAAAAACGGTATATAATATGTGTGGGTACAGTAAATGAGTAAGAGGGAAATTACAGCTAAACACAAACACCACAGAAATGTAAAAATAGCCCTGGTCCCAGAAAATTGAAAAGTACTGTGGTCACTAAGGGGTTAATGGGACATGAAACCAACATTTTTCCTTTTCTTATTTTTCATGATTCAAATAGAGTGTGTGATTTTAAACAACTTTCCAATTTACTTATTATATCCAATTTGCTTTATGCTCCTGGTATCTTTTATTGAAGGAGCAGCCATGCACTACTGGGAGCTATCTGAAGACATCTGGTGAACCAATATAAAGAGGCATTTTTATGCAGCCACCAATCAGCATCTAGCTCCCAGTAATGCATTGCTGCTCCTGAGCCTACCTAGATATGCTTTTCAACTAAGGATAGCAAGAGAATGAAGCAATTTAGATAATAGAAGCAAATTGTTTAGGTAAAGGGGTAGTTTAGTGTCCCAAATTCGGAAGGTACCACATCCCGCCGTGGGTGGCATGAATAGGTTCCCAGCGGCGGTTGCGGCGCCCAGGAACGAAATTGGAACAGAGCGATCAACTCCACATTTACCAAAAGATGTTATCTTTATCTCACCGTGGGGGGAGGGGGCATGGTTAGGTTTCCAGCAGTGGTTGCGGCATCCGGAAACGATATTGGAACAGTAAAAAGGTAACATGTTTAGGTAAAAGTGAAGCTCATCGCTCTGTTCCAATGTCGTTCCCGGGCACCGCAACCACCGCTGGCCCCCCAAACCCCACGGTGGGATAAATTTAACATGTTTAGGTAAATATGCAGTTGATCTCTCTGTTCCAATCCCCCCAAACCCATGGCGGAATGTGGTACCTTCCAAATTTGGGATGCTAAACTACCCCTTTACCGTTGATTAATATGACATGTTCTGTCTGAATCATGAATAAAAAAATTTGGGTTTCATATCCCTTTAAGGAAAGTGCAGCAAGGATCTTCCCCATAGAAACAGGTGAAGCTGTTAGAATTGGTTTTTACTTGCAGTTAATTTGCAGACAGGTTCTTGGACAGTGCATATGTACTACTTATACTAAATATTTCATCTAGTAAAGATTAAATGCTTACCAGTTTGTTAGATACTTGAGAAACTCAGTGTCTGTTTTCTTTTAACAGGAGCTAGTTCAGCTGGCCAGGAGAGAGCAAAGGATCTGATTGCTTCTGTGAACACAGCACTAGGTAAGTGAGTATGGAAGCTATTAGCTGATTGGAAGGGAAGAGCTTGAATACTAACCAGTGTATGATTGGTTGGTGGTTTCCATTCATTTCAGCAAGCAAAAGTGTCCCAGGTATTAGTGATTCCTCAGTGAATAATGAAAGGTTGTAGGTTATGCACATGGAATACTCCATGTAGCAAGTAAAATAGGTTGAAATAGTATTGTTCCCCAGTGAAGTAGCTTTTCCAATAGTAGTTGCAATCCAACACAGGTTAGAATTCAGAACACATTGAACAAGCACTGGCATATAAGGTGAACAAGAGGCTAGAGATGAATCTAGCAGGACAGTTTACCTAGTTAAGGTGGATTAACTGTGAAAAAGTAAGCACTAAAGGTGGTATTTTACAAATATATACATTACAGAGCACCCCCCCCCCCCCCAGGAGCCACTAAGGGGCTCACAGGGATGGCTTAGGAATTGTGCATGAAAAGTCTTTACCAGTTTGGGAGCATGAACATAAGAAGCATCCTCCCAAGAGTCTTCATCGGAAACCATATCCTTCCCAGCAGATCAGATATTGAAGTTTTTTTTTATATATTTTCCTGGAATCCATAATTTTATCTACTTCATATTCAATCTGAATGTTCTATCTGAACCAATAAAGAAACCATTTTGGGTTTCAAGATTGTTAGGATTTTTTTTTTTAGTAGAACTGGGAATACAATATAGGAATATATAGTAAGTATAACAAAAATCAAACAAAAACAAGACCTTGTATTTGAGCTATGCCTCACTAACCCTAAAGCTGCCTTTGTACTCAGGATTCATGGTATGGGGACTAGTAGGACTATCTCTCTCTCTCTCAATACATAGCACAGCTCTTATTGGTCAAAAAACAATTTCTTGGAGTGGGTGGATCCATCTGAGGGGAGGGGCTTTATTTCCATGGGTGGGATGTAGTGCCACACCATCTTCAAAACTCACCAGCCCCCACTGGAATTTATGAATCGGTTGGGAAACTAGCACTCTGTGCATGTTTTTTCTCTGATGATCCTAGTGTTCCAGATTTCTAACCTATTCTTCTTGACCTTGAACTGACTGGACTACAATTTGTGTCTGACTCCATGCTGTGTTGTCTGAATTCTACTCCTTACTTGACTGCTGACTTTTGAAACCGTGTACCTAAAAACTCTTCTGGGTAGTATCCTTGTTTCTTCCTCTGCACACTTGAATTCCAAGAATAACAGAGTAAATTATCTTTATCATTACACTGATAAGATTCACAACGACTGGACACATAAGCAAGAAGTATCAAACAGACAGCCTTACATCTTGTCTTTCTTCCTAGTCTCACAAATATTATTGTTACTATTAGGGCTCGATTTATCAAGCAAGGACGGACAGGGGCGTACATATTCGCCCCTTTCCACCCCAGCTCTCCTCTTTGCTGCCAGAATTTAACATTGCATGCAAGCACTATTTTGCGCTCACGTGCAATACCGCCCCCTGCCCACACGCAGTCAATCACGCCAGGCAGGAGCTGTCAATCTTAACGGTCGGGTGAGATTGTAAAGATTGAAAGACAGTAGGGAAGCAGTGGTTTGCTGACCGCTGCTTGATAAATCGTGACTGTATGCTCTGTTGTGAGAACCTGCAGTCGTAGGGAGGAGACGGGCAGCACCACAGTTGTTTACATGGGAGACAGTAGACATTTGGATGTGACAGAGGGGGCCCTTCCCTTGAGTATATTCAGCAGGAAATATACTTTTTATCCAAAGAGCACTAAAGGTTGAAAAGCTTTCAAGTGTACAGTTTAAACAAGGACAATGTTAAACAGTAATAGAGACAGATAAGAAAAGTAACATGGTACTGTTACTGTCACTATGAAAAAGGATGGTTAGGTAGGAGAATGCCTGTAGGGAAAACACATGAAATAAGAAGATAGAGGAATGATAGTTGCAAATGGGAGAAAAAGATAAATAAATGACATGAAAGAGAATTGGGGCAATTTGCTTTGTTCTCTTGGTATTCGTAGGGTCATATGCTAATGTCTAAGCCTTTTAAGGCCACCTCATCTCAGTGCATTTTGACAGGTTTTTTTTTTTACAGCTAGACAGTGCTAGTTCATGTGTGCCATATAGATAGCATCATGCTCGTTCCCGGTAAGTTATTTATGAGTCAGCACTGATTGGCTAAAATACAAGTCTGTCAAAAGCACTGAAATAAGGGGGCAGTCTGCAGAGGCTTAGATACAAGGTAATCACAGAGGTTAAAAAGTGTATTAATATAACTGTGTTGGTTATGCAAACTGGGGATAAAAGGATCTATCTTTTTAATCCATAAAAATTATGGAGTAGACTGTCCCTTTAAAGTCAGCTTCAGACCAGCAATGCACTTTTGGGACCTAGGTGAACACATTTAGAGAGCCTACCTAAGTATGCTTTTTAACAGTGCAGTATTTTATTAAACTGCCTTGTAAAAGCTATGCAAAAATACTGGACACACAGTTAAATATTACAGGTCCCCTATTTCTGCATTACAAATATGGCCCAGCAGTGACTCTGCACGTTCATAACTCTGTTACTGGCAACAAAGGAGGGTTTTGAAAAAGAAAATCACTGTGTCCTGATGGTTTTCATGATATCGAACATCCAGTCAGACACATAACTCTATGAATTTTTCAAGGTCTTCTGGAAAATCTTTATACACCAGTTCATCTTTCATGCGATCAGCAAGACCTCAGTGAAAAGCTGCATGAAGACCCCCAGCATCCCAATTTGTCTCTGCCGCCAGAGTACAAAACTCTAAAGCATATTGTGCCACAGTTCTTGGGGTTGATTCCGACCCACTCCACTTCAGGTCCGCATTCAGGAAAGAAGCATCGATTGGATACGATCGAGTTGATTACCACCCCCTGCTAGCGGCCAATTGGCTGCGAATGTGCAGGGGACTTCAGGTCCGCATTCAGGAAAGAAGCATCGATTGGATACGATCGGGTTGATTGACACCCCCTGCTAGCGGCCAATTGGCTGCGAATGTGCAGGGGACGCCGGGTATTGCACAAGCATTTCATGAGAAATGCTTGTGCAATAATAAATGCTGACATCGTATGCTACAGAGGATCATGTCTGCCCGCACAATAATAAATCGACTCCCTTGTGTCTTGCTGTATGTCCATAAGACAGCATTTAGCTGCATAGACCCTGCCTGGTTTGTCAAAGACAGTCTGAAGGGACTGTAAAGCATCATAACGTTCACGATAAGGAGAGATCCATGCCAAGGCTTTCTCCTTTAACAAAGAAATGACAAAAGTCACTTTAGCTGTAGAAGTGTAAAATGTTTTTGTGAAAATGTAGACAGCATATGTTTAACCCCTTAAGGACCACAGCACTTTTCCATTTTATGACCGTTTGAGACCAAGGCTATTTTTGCGGTGTTTGTGTTTAGCTGTAATTCTCCTCTTACTCATTTACTGTACCCACATATATTATATACCGTTTTTCTCGCCATTAAATGGACTTTCTAAAGATACCATTATTTTCATCATATTTTATCATTTACTATAACAAAAAATCTACACATCTACAACCACCAAAAAACTCCCATGCTAAATAGCTTCTAAATTGTGTCCTGAGTTTAGAAATACCCAATGTTTAAATGTTCTTTGCTTTTTTTGCAAGTTATAGGGCACTAAATAAAAGTAGCACTTTGCTATTTCCAAACTACTTTTTTTTTCAAAATTAGCGCTAGTTACATTGGGACACTGATAGCTGTCAGGAATCCCTGAATATCCCTTGACATGTATATATTTTTTTTAGAAGACATCCCAAATTATTGATCTAGGCCCATTTTGGTATATTTCATGCCACCATTTTACCGTCAAATGCGATCAAATAAAAAAAAATTGTTCACTTTTTCACCATTTTTTTCACAAACTTTAGGTTTTTCACTGAAGTTATTTACAAACAGCTTGTGCAATTATGGCACAAATGTTTGTGAATGCTAAATTCTGCTGTGCAGTATTATGTCTAGCAGTGAAGGGGTTAATTAGGTACCTTGTAGGAAGATTGCAGGGTTAATTTTAGCTTTAGTGTAGAGATCAGCTTCCCACCTGACACATCACACCCCCTGATCCCTCCCAAACAGCTCTCTTCACTCCCCCACCCCACAATTGTCCCCGCCATCTTAAGTACTGGTAGAAAGTCTGCCAGTACTAAAATAAAAGGTTTTTTTTTTGTTTCTTTTAAAAAAACAAACATAATTCTGCTGTGTAGGATCCCCTCATAGGCCCCAACCTCCCTGATCCCCCCCCCCCCAAACAGCTCTCTAACCCTCCCCCTCTATCTTATTGTGCGCCATTTTGGGTACTGACAGCTGTCTGCCAGTACCCAGTTTGCCATAAACATACTATTTATTTATATAAATTAAAAAAATTCTGTAGTGTAGATGTCCCCTGTCCTTTCCCCCACCGTATGAATTTTTTGTTTTGTTCCATAGTGTAGCTTCCCACCCGCCCTGTGCACGCGCCCGGCCCCATGCACAGGCGCGCATCCGTGTGTGCCCCCGGTGGTCCCGGTAAAGATCCCGCCCCCCTCTGACTTGTAGCCTACCATCGTTGGCCGCCCACCCGCCTCCCACATTGGCTCCCACCCACCAACGATCATGGCCATCGATGGCCCGATGCAGAGAGGGCCACAGAGTGGCTCTCTCTGCATCGGGTGGCTAAGAAATGTTATTGCAGGATGTCTCAATATCGAGGCATCACTGCAATAGCATGAAAGCAGCTGGAAGTGATCAGGATCACTTCCACCGCTTTTAAAGACCAACGATGTACAGGGTATGTCCTTGGTTGTTAACTACATTTTTTTATAGGACGTACCCTGTACGTTGTTGGTCTTTAAGGGGTTAAAAAGCATCTGCAGTCTTCAGTGTCACCCCCAAATTTTTTAGGCAAAGGGAGTTTGGTTGGCACAGAAGAAAGAACTTGGACTGGTTCAGTAGCAGGGGAGTAGGGCTGTCCTCCTCAAGCTTAGCCTCCAGGGAAGAAAGATGTGTCACGTGTGCACCAATGAACGGTCTCTGGTGTGCAATAGCCCTAACTACCTCAGCTGGATCCACTGTCATTGTGGCCCATTTATTTTGTATGGTTACTGCAGCACGGTAAAGTCCAAAGTGGAGCTTAGGCTGAGGGATAAGGCAAATATGTGGTCAGGCAAGCAGAGTCACCAACAGTCTGTCAGAGAGGCACAAAATCGTAATCCAGGAGTATAGTCCAAGGACAGGCAGAGTTCTTTGCACAATCTAGCAGCAAAGTACAGAATCAGCAGGCAGAAGAGTAGTCAGGAATCAGGCAACAGTCACAACAAAAATCCAGAGTAGGCACAGGAACAGCCCACCCAGGAAATTAATCCAAATAAACAGGCTCAAAGTACAGAGGCCACACACTCTCTTCCTGTTCTTCCCCCATTAATAGAGATTTATTTCTTGTGAAGAAAACAGCAATCTACAGCAACAATCTGGAGCGGAAAGTAGTTCAAGGCAAGGGGACATATGTTCTTGGGTTTGATCTGAGATCTATTGTAAACACATAGCTGATAGGAGCTGCAGGCAATAGATCTTTTACATGTGCATCTAACTAACAGAGATGCAGGGCTAAAGGGGTTCTGATCTGAGATCTGATGTGGGCACATAGCTTCCAATAGGTTGCAAGCAATGGATCTCATCTGAGTGGAGCTTATAGCCAATAGAGACTGCAGAAATGGTTCTGATCTGAGATCTGATATGAGCATATATTTAACAGGGGCTGTAGAGCTCAATGTGTGACACAGAGTGGCTGCAGGCAATAGATATTACCATCAAACTAAAAGGGTTGCAGTGTTCAAGGGGGTCTGATCTAAGATCTGATGTTGGTACAGACAAAGAATGCGCTAATAAAAAGCTATCTCACAATAAAGTAAAATTACTGTCTTACAATAAAGTTAAACGTAAACGTAAAATTAGTGAATATAGAGTAATCAAACCACCTGTGGCTAAAAGATATATACCTGTTTCAATTATTAAAATTAACGATTTATACCAAACAAAACCGTCTAAAAATGACCGATATTGGAAATGCTTGAGGAATGTATATAAAGAAAAGTCTAAATTTGACAGCCCCCTGTTGTAATGGTAGCAGTATTTAGTGTTCAGCCTCCAAAGTAAAGTTCTGATATTGGGAGTGTAAAAGTGTATGGTAGTCCTTTATAGTTGACGTGTTTCAATCATGTAGCAAAATTTAAATTTTTAAAGCATCGCACTAAAGTGCGTTAGATTCTCATAGCAAGTTCTTTTGCTTAGCGGAATACGAAGAACAACTAATGTTAGTTGTTTTCTCTCACCTTCTCCTCGGCGTGTGAAGTTGTTTCCACTCAGCGTTCTCACTGCTGAGTTGCGGCTCTGCTTGTGACGTAATGGGTCACCTGTTGCACAGTATCCAATTGGAGAGTCAGATTACTGGCTAGTGTTTCTTGCTTGAGACACGGGAGATCATCCAGTGTATTTTTCTATTAGGCAGTCCCCAGTAATGTTCTTCAAATTCCCTGGGTTATTTGGAGTTGGAATGTAGATCTTTGACGCTCTGTATATATAGCAGTTATTTAATAAACAGGCATTTGGACTCTTTCCAAAGAGTGCAATGAGTGCAAAGTTTCCCACTACGTTCCAGCTGATTACTGCAACTGGTATGGCTGCCACAGACTCCTCATACTCAGCAACGTGTTTCAGCAGGTGTGCTTTTTTCAAGATGAGTGTGTGAAGGGATTAAAGGGCCACTAAGCCCAAAATCTTTCTTTCATGATCCAGATAGAACATACAAATTTAAACAACATTACAATTTACTTCTATTATTTATTTTGCTTCATTTTTTAGATATCCTTATTTGAAGAAAAAGCAATGCACATGGGTGAGCCACTCACATGAGGCTTCTATGTGCAGCAACCAATCAGCAGTTACTGAGCATATCTAGATATGCTTTTCAGCAAAGAATATCAAGAGAATAAAACAAATTAGATAATAGAAGTAAATTAGAAAGATGTTTAAAATTGCATTCTCCTAAATCATGAAAGAAAAAATGTGTGTTTCATGTCCCTTTAACTGTCCTTTTATACCCTTTCTCTTAAAGGGGCAGTCAGTTCTTTTTTTTTCTCTGGTTTATTAACTGTTTTACCATTTTGGTATTAGGCTTCTTGCTTTTATTTAATGTTGTACATAATAAAATGTAAAGGAATAATAATAAATATGGAATATATAAAATCGATATAAAAATGATTGTTATACAATATCCTATACATATTAAAATAATGAAGTGTTTAAAAAAGTAAATAGTAAATTGTGGTATACATCTAAAAACATAATTTATGTAAGAACTTACCTGATAAATTCATTTCTTTCATATTAGCAAGAGTCCATGAGCTAGTGACGTATGGGATATACATTCCTACCAGGAGGGGCAAAGTTTCCCAAACCTCAAAATGCCTATAAATACACCCCTCACCACACCCACAAATCAGTTTAACTCATAGCCAAGAAGTGGGGTGATAAGAAAAAAAGTGCGAAAGCATAAAAAATAAGGAATTGGAATAATTGTGCTTTATACAAAAAAATCATAGCCACCACAAAAAGGGTGGGCCTCATGGACTCTTTCTAATATGAAAGAAATGAATTTATCAGGTAAGTTCTTACATAAATTATGTTTTCTTTCCTGTAATTAGCAAGAGTCCATGAGCTAGTGACGTATGGGATAATGACTACCCAAGATGTGGATCTTCCACGCAAGAGTCACTAGAGAGGGAGGGATAAAATAAAGACAGCCAATTCCGCTGAAAATAATCCACACCCAAAATAAAGTTTAAATCTTATAATGAAAAAAACTGAAATTATAAGCAGAAGAATCAAACTGAAACAGCTGCCTGAAGTACTTTTCTACCAAAAACTGCTTCAGAAGAAGAAAACACATCAAAATGGTAGAATTTAGTAAAAGTATGCAAAGAAGACCAAGTTGCTGCTTTGCAAATCTGATCAACCGAAGCTTCATTCCTAAACGCCCAGGAAGTAGAAACTGACCTAGTAGAATGAGCTGTAATCCTTTGAGGCGGAGTTTTACCTGACTCGACATAAGCATGATGAATTAAAGATTTCAACCAAGATGCCAAAGAAATGGCAGAGGCCTTCTGACCTTTCCTAGAACCGGAAAAGATAACAAATAGACTAGAAGTCTTTCGGAAATTCTTAGTAGCTTCAACATAATATTTCAAAGCTCTAACTACATCCAAAGAATGCAATGATTTCTCCTTAGAATTCTTAGGATTAGGACACAATGAAGGAACCACAATTTCTCTACTAATGTTGTTAGAATTCACAACCTTAGGTAAAAATTGAAAAGAAGTTCGCAACACCGCCTTATCCTGATGAAAAATCAGAAAAGGAGACTCACAAGAAAGAGCAGATAATTCAGAAACTCTTCTAGCAGAAGAGATGGCCAAAAGAAACAAAACTTTCCAAGAAAGTAATTTAATGTTCAATGAATGCATAGGTTCAAACGGAGGAGCTTGAAGAGCCCCCAGAACCAAATTCAAACTCCAAGGAGGAGAAATTGACTTAATGACAGGCTTTATACGAACCAAAGCTTGCACAAAACAATGAATATCAGGAAGATTCGCAATCTTTCTGTGAAAAAGAACAGAAAGAGCAGAGATTTGTCCTTTCAAGGAACTTGCAGACAAACCTTTATCCAAACCATCCTGAAGAAACTGTAGAATTCTCGGAATTCTAAAAGAATGCCAGGAAAAATGATGAGAAAGACACCAAGAAATGTAAGTCTTCCAAACTCGATAATATATCTTTCTAGATACAGATTTACGAGCCTGTAACCTAGTACTAATCACAGAGTCAGAGAAACCTCTTTGACTAAGAATCAAGCGTTCAATCTCCATACCTTTAAATTTAAGGATTTGAGATCCTGATGGAAAAAAGGACCTTGAGACAGAAGGTCTGGTCTTAACGGAAGAGTCCATGGTTGGCAAGAGGCCATCCGGACAAGATCCGCATACCAAAATCTGTGAGGCCATGCTGGAGCCACCAGCAGAACAAACGAGCATTCCTTCAGAATCTTGGAGATTACTCTTGGAAGAAGAACTAGAGGCGGAAAGATATAGGCAGGATGATACTTCCAAGGAAGTGACAATGCATCCACTGCTTCCGCCTGAGGATCCCTGGATCTGGACAGATACCTGGGAAGTTTCTTGTTTAGATGAGAAGCCATCAGATCTATTTCTGGAAGTCCCCACATTTGAACAATCTGAAGAAATACCTCTGGGTGAAGAGACCATTCGCCCGGATGTAACGTTTGGCGACTGAGATAATCCGCTTCCCAATTGTCTATACCTGGGATATGAACCGCAGAAATTAGACAGGAGCTGGATTCCGCCCATACCAGTATTCGAGATACTTCTTTCATAGCCAGAGGACTGTGAGTCCCTCCTTGATGATTGATGTATGCCACAGTTGTGACATTGTCTGTCTGAAAACAAATGAACGATTCTCTCTTTAGAAGAGGCCATGACTGAAGAGCTCTGAAAATTGCACGGAGTTCCAAAATATTGATCGGTAATCTCACCTCCTGAGATTCCCAAACCCCTTGTGCTGTCAGAGACTGTTGAAATTACAGTCCAGGTCGGAAGAACAAAAGAAGCCCCCTGAACTAAACGATGGTGATCTGTCCACCACGTCAGAGAGTGTCGTACAATCGGTTTTAAAGATATTAATTGAGATATCTTTGTGTAATCCCTGCACACCTGGTTCAGCATACAGAGCTGAAGAGGTCGCATGTGAAAACGAGCAAAGGGGATCGCGTCTGATGCAGCAGTCATAAGACCTAGAATTTCCATGCATAAGGCTACCGAAGGGAATGATTGTGACTGAAGGTTTCGACAAGCTGAGATCAATTTCAGACGTCTCTTGTCTGTCAGAGACAGAATCATGGACACTGAATCTATCTGGAAACCTAAAAAGGTTACCTTTGTCTGAGGAATCAATGAACTTTTTGGTAAATTGATCCTCCAACCATGATCTTGAAGAAACAACACAAGTCGATTCGTATGAGATTCTGCTAAATGTGAAGACTGAGCAAGTACCAAGATATCGTCCAAATAAGGAAATACCACAATACCCTGTTCTCTGATTACAGACAGAAGGGCACCAAGAACCTTTGTAAAAATTCTTGGAGCTGTTGCTAGGCCAAACGGCAGAGCCACAAACTGGTAATTCTTGTCTAGGAAAGAGAATCTCAGAAACTGATAGTGATCTGGATGAATCGGAATATGCAGATATGCATCCTGTAAATCTATTGTGGACATATAATGCCCTTGCTGAACAAAAGGCAGGATAGTCCTTACAGTTACCATTTTGAATGTTGGTATCCTTACATAACGATTCAATATTTTTAGATCCAGAACTGGTCTGAAGGAATTCTCCTTCTTTGGTACAATGAAGAGATTTGAATAAAACCCCAGCCCCTGTTCCAGAACTGGAACTGGCATAATTACTCCAGCCAACTCTAGATCTGAAACACATTTCAGAAATGCTCGAGCCTTTGCTGGGTTTACTGGGACACGGGAAAGAAAAAATCTCTTTGCAGGAGGCCTTATCTTGAAGCCAATTCTGTACCCTTCTGAAACAATGTTCTGAATCCAAAGATTGTGAATGGAATTGATCCAAATTTCTTTGAAAAAACATAATCTGCCCCCTACCAGCTGAGCTGGAATGAGAGCCGCACCTTCATGTGGACTTAGGAGCTGGCTTTGGTTTTCTAAAAGGCTTGGATTTATTCCAGACTGGAGATGGTTTCCAAACTGATACCGCTCCTGTGGATGAAGGATCAGGCTTTTGTTCCTTATTGTGACGAAAGGAACGAAAACGATTATTAGATCTAAATTTACCTTTAGATTTTTTATCCTGTGGTAAAAAAGTTCCTTTCCCTCCAGTAACAGTTGAGATAATAGAATCCAACTGAGAACCAAATAATTTATTACCCTGGAAAGAAAGGGAAAGCAAAGTAGACTTAGAAGACATATCAGCATTCCAAGTTTTAAGCCATAAAGCTCTTCTAGCTAAAATTGCTAGATACATATACCTGACATCAACTCTAATGATATCAAAGATGGCATCACAAATAAAATTATTAGCATGTTGAAGAAGATTAATAATGCTATGAGAATTATGATCTGTTACTTGTTGCGCTAAAGCTTCTAACCAAAAAGTTGAAGCTGCAGCAACATCCGCTAAAGATATAGCAGGTCTAAGAAGATTACCTAAACACAAGTAAGCTTTTCTTAGAAAGGATTCAATTTTCCTATCTAAAGGATCCTTAAAGGAAGTACTATCTGCCGTAGGAATAGTAGTACGCTTAGCAAGAGTAGAGACAGCCCCATCAACTTTAGGGATTTTGTCCCAAAACTCTAATCTGTCAGATGGCACAGGATATAATTGCTTAAAACGTTTAGAAGGAGTAAATGAATTACCCAAATTATTCTATTCCCTGGAAATTACTTCAGAAATAGCATCAGGGACAGGAAAAACTTCTGGAATAACTACAGGAGATTTAAAAACCTTATTTAAACGTTTAGATTTAGTATCAAGAGGACCAGAATCCTCTATTTCTAATGCAATTAAGACTTCTTTAAGTAAAGAACGAATACATTCCATTTTAAATAAATATGAAGATTTATCAGCATCAACCTCTGAGACAGAATCCTCTGAACCAGAAGAACCATTATCAGAATCAGAATGATGATGTTCATTTAAAAATTCATCTGAAAAATGAGAAGTTTTAAAAGACTTTTTACGTTTACTAGAAGGAGGAATAACAGACATAGCCTTCTTAATGGATTTAGAAACAAAATCTCTTATGTTATCAGGAACACTCTGAGTATTAGATGTTGACGGAACAGCAACAGGTAATGTAACATTACTAAAGGAAATATTATCTGCATTAACAAGTTTGTCATGACATTCAGTACAAACAACAGCTGGAGGAACAGATACCACAAGTTTACAGCAGATACACTTAACTTTGGTAGATCCAGCACCAGGCAGCGATTTTCAAGAAGTATCTTCTGACTCAGTGTCAATCTGGGACATCTTGCAATATGTAATAGAAAAAACAACATATAAAGCAAAATTGATCAAATTCCTTAAATGACAGTTTCAGGAATGGGAAAAAATGCCAGTGAACAAGCTTCTAGCAACCAGAAGCAATAAATAATGAGACTTAAATAATGTGGAGACAATAGTGACGCCCATATTTTTTTAGCGCCAAAAAAGACGCCCACATTATTTGGTGCCTAAATACCTTTGGCGCCAAAAATGACGCCACATCCGGAACGCCGACACTTTTGGCGCAAAAAAAACGTCAAAAATGACGCAACTTCCGGCACACGTATGACGCCGGAAATAGAAAAAAAAATTTGCGCCAAAAAAGTCAGCGCCAAGAATGACGCAATAAAATGAAGCATTTTCAGCCCCCGCGAGCCTAACAGCCCACAGGGAAAAGTCAAATTGTAAGGTAAGAAAAAATTGATTGATTCATATGCATTATCCCAAATATGAAACTGACTGTCTGAAATAAGGAACGTTGAACATCCTGAGTCAAGGCAAATAAATGTTTGAATACATATATTTAGAACTTTATATAAAAGTGCCCAACCATAGCTTAGAGTGTCACAGAAAATAAGACTTACTTACCCCAGGACACTCATCTACATGTAGTAGAAAGCCAAACCAGTACTGAAACGAGAATCAGCAGAGGTAATGGTATATATAAGAGTATATCGTCGATCTGAAAAGGGAGGTAAGAGATGAATCTCTACGACCGATAACAGAGAACCTATGAAATAGACCCCGTAGAAGGAGGTCATTGAATTCAAATAGGCAATACTCTCCTCACATCCCTCTGACATTCACTGCACGCTGAGAGGAAAACCGGGCTCCAACCTGCTGCGGAGCGCATATCAACGTAGAATCTAGCACAAACTTACTTCACCACCTCCATAGGAGGCAAAGTTTGTAAAACTGATTTGTGGGTGTGGTGAGGGGTGTATTTATAGGCATTTTGAGGTTTGGGAAACTTTGCCCCTCCTGGTAGGAATGTATATCCCATACGTCACTAGCTCATGGACTCTTGCTAATTACATGAAAGAAATATAGAGTTCAGAATCCTTTGATGTTTATGGGGGCTAAGTGATTTCTTATATCTTTTCCTTTTTAATCTATAACCTTTTAATTAACCTAGTATGATTATACATGGAATAATAATTGATTAGAGTATTAAATGAATTTGAAGAAATTGATTTAAATTGATCTCTAGGTTTAAACCTTGAGGTTCTAAGGTCTTAAAAGATAAGTTCTGCTTCAGTTCTTAATAATAAATTGTTTGCGTCTCACCAGTTCACTTTTACTTTTCTAGTAAGAATTGTAGTGATAGTAAGTGTGCTAAAAGAAAGCTAAAGGTATCCAAATATTAAAACGAATAATAAGTGTATCCAGTATACATATACAGGAGTTGGTAATTGTGCGAAGTATGATACGTGTATTAGATTTCTACAGTACTATTAACAAGGGGGGTGATCTATAAAATGACAGTGTCCGTGAAAATGTAGTGGTATGTGGATGTCTTACTTAGGAAAGATAATCTATCAGTAGTGTACTAATAATAAAGGATGAAGTCAAAGTATGTGTCAAAAAACAGTGTGATCATATATTTATGTGATATTAGGTGATATATAATATTGTCAAGCAAAATGTGAGTTAAGGTTACAAAGTAACAATGTGTTAAACTAGATACAGATTGTGAGGAAAACTTAAATGTATCTAAAAAAATTCCCTTGCAGCCTTATTCATATAGTAAAAATATTTTGTTTATTTTTACACAATCGCAATCAAATTGAAACTTAAAACAGAGGGACGTCTCCCCATATATAAAAATAATAAAATCAGATTTTAGGCAAGTTGAAATTCCATACTAGATACTTTATAAGCAACTTAGTAAGCAAACTTTAGCTGGGGAAGTGTGTTAGTAATCCACTGTATTATGCAGAGAGAGAGACAGTCTCTTATACCATCAGAAAACCTTTTTAAAATGTCGTTGCTTCACAGATAGGTTTTTACTGACCAAGTTCAAGGTTTAGGCAATATATAGATTTCTTGTAGCACAATACAGTCATTAAACTTTATGGATCTTAAATCTTTAAGATTCTTTCTACTTACTTCACCACTCGTGTGGCACCGATATCCTCTGTTCAGCTCCAAGTTCCCAAACTAAGTCAGTGCGCCGCGTGTATCTCGGCGTCTGACGTCATCGGCAAACTTCAACTGCTGTTACCGTGATAATTGGCTTTCTTGATATTGGAATCACAGGTTGTTTTGGAGATAATCACTCTTAGGTTTTCAAACAGAGGTACTTCCCTGCACTTAGTGCTAATTGCACGCAGGAAAAGGAGGATGTTGAGGAATGTTGAAGAAGTAACCCGGGTTAATGAGTAAAGTTGAGAAAATCCTTAGATGTAAGATGTCCTTATTCAAGTAGTATTATGTCAAATAACACAGCCACTCAGATCAACGCGTTTCGCTCGCCAGGGAGCTTTTTCAAGATAGGTGTGACTGGTCAGGTGTATCCTTATAAAGGTGTCAGAAAACCCTCATTGGTGGTTTCTTGATTGATGTATTTAAGGTGGAATAACAAGAATACTATGTATCTGTGTTTTTTCTGTATATGTCCCAGCTCATTTAAGGTGGAATAGTCTCTTTATATTCATTCTCAGCTTAAAGAGGAATATCATTTTTGCTTAGTGTCTGCTTACTTAAAAAAGGCTACATTATAGGTGCTACTACAATCAGTTCATAATATTCTAAAATAAGTGATATTCATAAATAATTATAAAACTTATCAAACATTTTATAGGATGTTTTATAAAATAATTAATATTCATAAAATTTGTCTGACAGCCATCTAAAACATTTTTTACGATATTTTAATGCTGATTATTAAAAGGATTTCTTATATATGTATTCTATGGCCATAAAACTTGAAACTTGTAATATAACGATTTTTATAAGACAGAGGAGATATATATGTACATCCTACAAAGGGATTGTTGTCGAGTTGATTATGACCATATAACCTAAACAGAGTAAAAGTTGCAATATAGAAAACCCCCATTAGTCTAACAGAAAGGGTGAGAGATCTAGTTCCGAATTTAAACCTTTTGGGTATAGAGTATCGTATTTATAAATTAACTCTGCTTCTTTTATCAATAATTTCTTCTCTATACTGCCACCTCTCCAATGATTATGTACTTTTTGTACACCCCAATATTTTAAATCCTTAATTTTGCCTTTATGGACTGATTTAAAGTGTTTGTATAGATGAGTATCATCTCCACCATTCTTTATATTGCCAATATGCTCTCTTATTCGGTCTCTGACCATTCTTTTGGTTTCCCCAAAATAAAAAAGGTTACAGGAGCACTTAAGAATATAGATTATATTTTTATTGGTACATCTTATGGTGTCTTTAATTGTGAGGGGTTTCTCTATATTATTAATTCTGATATTTTTTAGTTTGTTACTGTGGCCACATGCTTTACATGAGTAGCATGGAAAAAAAAACATAATACTTTTCCCAGTTATATCTTTTTGTTTTAGTGTATTTTTCTTTTTTGTTTTCAGTTCACTAGGTGCCAAAAATGTTTTAAGGTTCGCTGCCTTTTTAAAAATAAATTTGGGGTTATCAATAATTTTATCCCCTAACAGGTCATCTTCTCTTATCAGGTGCCAGTGTTTTCTTATTATTCATTTGATGATATTCAGATCAGCGCTATAGTCTGTTATAAAAGCGACCATGATCTTCTCACTAGTCTCTTTTTGTTTCTTTTTATAGGTCAGAAGGGACTCTCTGTCTGTGTTCTTAGCTCTCTCTATGGCTTTATCTGTAATATCATCTTTATAACCTCTCACCTTAAATCTTTCTAGTAAAATTTCAGATTGCTGTTTAAAGTCTGTCATCCTAGAGCAGTTCTTCCTGATACGTAGAAATTGTCCTACAGGGATGTTTTTCTTCCATACATCTAGATGGCAACTTTTTGCATGTATATAATTATTACAGTCAACCTTTTTGAAATGGGTCTTAGTTTCAATTTTATTTTCTGCTTTCATTATTTCTAGGTCTAAAAACACCACTGAATCTTTACTATAGTTATATGTAAAGTTTAGTCCCCAGGTATTATTATTCATTTCATCAAACATATTCTTAAGTTCAGTTTCAGTACCCTTCCAGACTATTAGAAGGTCATCTATGTACCTTTTAAAGAGGAAAATACCCCAATACCCAATATATGTACATCTGACAAAATATCAGATTTGATGCAAAATTTGGAATACAATATGACCAAAGAACTTAAGCAAAAAATGGAACTGGTCTTTTTGAATAGATACACCTCTAAGGATATTATCCCAAGAGGCCTTCGCCTAAACAAAAACTGTACCTTTCCCCTCTCAGATACACTACAGAATGAATGGACTGATACCTTAAAAAAAGCATCTAACACTTTGATAGATATCTTAAAGAGATCGAGGAAAGAGACATTAATAAATATTGAGAATAACATCTTAGAAATTAAAGAGAAATTAAAGGATAAAAAAGCAGTAATGAATTCAAAGAAAGACAAAAAGTTATAATGGACAAATTAGCTAATCTCAATAAAGAACTTTTGAGAACTAAATGGGGAAAGATGGAAAGAGACATAAACGATAATACACAAATACACAGGGGGGATAATTCAAATATAATCCCCCCAATTTCCATTGAACATAGAAGGGAAAATAATCATACAAATAGATCAGTAGGTTATTCCCAAACACAACGAAATGAGAATTTTGAAAATAGGAATCGTAACACATATAATGATAATTACCATTATGATAGAAACTATAATACCAATTCCAATACTCACTATGATAGACCGAGAGTTCCCAGATACCAAAATAGGGATCATTTTTACTCAGAATTCCAACATAACACTTTTAGACGAAACTCAGATAGATATTTTCAGAATAGACAAAACTTCTGGGAATATCCCAGAAGAACTAACAGACTGTAAATAGACAAGATGACCAATGGAGAATTCCCACACAAAATCGGTTTGAAACCTTTAGAGATCAAAGGCCTAATGAGGAAACATATAAAAATGATGAACAAGTTTTTTTAGAGAGAAGCCCTCTCAAAGAGGGCCACTCAAGAGATATATCAAGACAGGAAAACGAGTCCAGTCTAAGGAGAAAAAGAAACCTAGAGGAAAGAGAGGAAGAGGAGCCTCTAAACGAGGCAAAAAGATGGAGATAATGGGCAAAAATCAGGGCATTTTTAATCTAAGCAGTATAAAGTTGAAGGAAGATGAGGAAAGAGTCCTTAGTTTAGGTCTTTCATTTGCACCAACTAAGAGACTAGACAAGTTTAATACCCATATTCATATTAAAAAATTTGTACGAAATCTCACTATTAAAAGGTTTGTTCTAAAAAACCCTATCGAAAGGCAAATAAGTAATGAAATTTCAGATAGTATTCAACATACAGACTTCAAAATAAAATCCAAATTCAATCCTGTACTCGCTAAGGGGAACTACCTTGACACTTTTGAAAAGCTAGTTTGTAAGGATATACAGAAATATAATCCCAAGAAACTTAAAAATTATAATTTAAGCATGAAAGATAAAGAGATTATTGAG
Source organism: Bombina bombina (assembly GCF_027579735.1). Lineage (NCBI taxonomy): Eukaryota > Metazoa > Chordata > Amphibia > Anura > Bombinatoridae > Bombina > Bombina bombina. The sequence continues at coordinate 340,216,994 of NC_069505.1, forward strand.
AACCTCCAAAAAAACAGTGGGGTGACTATTAAACCTGCCAATAAGGGCAGAGGAATTGTCCTGATGGACACCACTAATTACATTAAAGAGGCAAATAGACTTCTAAATGACACCAAGACTTATAAAAAACTAGATTTTGATCCTACAAAAAAATGTAATAGGATATTAGACAAATTACTGAAGGAGGGCAGTAAATCTGGCATTCTAAATGATAAAGAACTTGAATTTCTGACACCTAAATTTCCTCGTATTCCCATTTTTTATTTTCTGCCGAAAAACCACAAATGTTTGGTCAACCCTCCAGGTAGACCAATCATTTCTGGGATAGAATCTCTATCAGCGAACTTGTCCAGATATGTGGACAACTTCCTCCAGAAACATGTTAAAAATCTTAATTCATACCTTAAAGACTCCACAGAAGTCTTGAATGTACTTAAATCCATACAATGGGAAGAAGGGATGATCCTAGCAACGTGTGATGTAACATTCTTATACACGGTAATTGACCACTCCAAGGGAATAAAAGCGGTCGAAATGTTTTTAAAATCTGATCTAAACATGTCAGATCAACATAGATCTTTCATTCTAAAAAGCATTAAATACATACTTGACAATAACTATTTCTCCTTTAATGACAAATTTTATTTGCAGATAGAGGGTACAGCTATGGGCACAAGGTTTGCACCTAGCTACGCCAATCTTTTTATGGGTGCCTGGGAAACTCAATTCCTTAATACTGGCAGCTATGGTGCAAACCTTGTGCTCTATAAAAGGTACATAGATGACCTTCTAATAGTCTGGAAGGGTACTGAAACGGAACTTAAGAATATGTTTGATGAAATGAATAATAATACCTGGGGACTAAACTTTACATATAACTATAGTAAAGATTCAGTGGTGTTTTTAGACCTAGAAATAATGAAAGCAGAAAATAAAATTGAAACTAAGACCCATTTCAAAAAGGTTGACTGTAGTAATTTTATACATGCAAAAAGTTGCCATCTAGATGTATGGAAGAAAGGACAATTTCTACGTATCAGGAAGAACTGCTCTAGGATGACAGACTTTGAACAGCAATCTGAAATTTTACTAGAAAGATTTAAGGTGAGAGGCTATAAAGATGATATCACAGAAAAAGCCATAGAGAGAGCCAAAAACACAGACAGAGAGTCCCTTCTGACCTATAAAAAGAAACAAAAAGGGGGGCGGAGCTAGCCACTGAACGGATCAGTAGCATCTTGATGAAGCTCCTGTGCTAATTCTATAAATCATTCACCTAAACTACATAGTTTTAACTAATTTTACTGAATAATCTAGGAGATTGTTGGGCTGAGATGCTGGACTGCCCTGACCGACAGCACTGATAACGGATACCGGCAAAACTAAATAGAAACTGTGAGTGAGATATCGAGGCCCTCAATCCCTGGACAATCTGAACCCTTCTTATATAACTGCCGATTATCTAATCACTTATCTGGGAGTCTTAAGCCACAAAGAGACACGCGACTCCGGAGGGTCGGGGCTCCGCTCCGGAGCCGTCTCACCATACCCAGGCGCGGCAGAACTGAACAACAGAGGTGGAGGTCTCTTCTACAGCCGGAGCTACGGACCGCACCACCCACACACACAGCGGAGAAGGAGATTAGATAACGCCTTGATACGGGTGGCATACCCAGCTGCTATTGGCAATTACACCGGGTGCAGTTAGAGAGAAGAGACGGCTGACTGATCACGGCCGCATAGAGAAGGATCTAGTGGCGCGAAAAAGCGCCATCTTGGTTGTAACCTAACAGCTGGAAGCATTAGAAAGGGAACAGCCAGCAGAAAAAAGACACCGGAAGCCCCACACAGTCGGCAAAGACAGGTAAAAAAGAACTATGAATAATAACTGATTGTGTTGGCGCTATAGACTGAACCTACAAGCAGGGTCCCATAATTGCTGGACACGAGTGTAACTGCTCACTAGAACGGCATCACTGTCTATACAAGCAGAATTGTAAAATTCTGAGCTGACTGGGAGAGAGTTTATCTGGGGGCAAGACTCAGGGATAAAAGAGTAACTTCACCACAACTTTGATCAATAAAATACTGCTGTTCTCTGTCCCCTCCATTTCCTGCTGACCTGGTTTAGCAGGTCATATCCCACTTTCCCTCTCTGACTTCGTCCAGTGTGGACAAATACCCTGGGGATCAGAGACAGTAACAGGGATCCCAGCATTTTAATACAGAGTGTCACTATATGTTCTGGCTCAGTCAAGCTGTAAAAATGAAGGACAATAAATAGCTAAATGGCTAGATGAAATGGCTTGGCTGGGTGGTCTGGCAGAAATCTGATGATGTGACAGAGTAAGATGTTTTCCTTTACTACAGCAAACCCCTCATACTTCATAGAATCCTACAGGGAATAAGCAATATGCCCTCCAAAAAGAAATGAGGGAGATATAAATAAAAAAGTGAAGACTTTAGCTGATAGGCTGGATGCTGGAATTTGGATCTGTCAGTGCATAACAAGATAAAACGCAGAGGTGTGGAGGGTAGCAGCTTATTCTTCATCATAATAGCAGAAAATAAAGTTTTTTGGTCGCACATGTGAAACGCAGAAGGGGGAGCCTGAGGTCATATTCTCATATAATTGATTATTATACGTAAGCATTCTGCAGTGCATCCCCATCAGCCTAGAAATTAACCAGAAAAGGCCCCAAAGGTGATAAAGGGGCGAAATCTATATCAGTGGATGCCTTCTTCAAAGCAGCTAAAACATCCAAAACTCAAGACCACCCCACAGCTGAAATGGAGGAGGACTTGGAGTCAGGGGATGATATGGACTCTAATGATATGATACCTGTAACCAGGGCAGATTTACGGTCCTTAGTATCTAAACAGGACATTACAACTAATTTTGAAAAGCTGTGGGAGAAAATGGACTGCTTTCAAGCGACAATTACTGGCAGTCTCAATGAAATTAAGAATGAGATCTCGGATCTGGGAAACCGTGTAGACTCTCTAGAAACGACCCCAGATGAGATGGGAGAGGAAGTTACAGCAATTTCGGAAACATTAGCCTCACAGCAACAAACAATAATGGAACTAGAAGAGAAATTAGAAGATATAGAAAATAGAAGCAGAAGATCTAACATTAGGCTTAAAGGGATACCAGAAACCATTACAACTGAAGAGCTACATAACTATCTCCAACAAATGTTCCATGCCATACTGGGTACATCCAATGACTCGGACTACCCGATAGAGAGAGCTCATAGGGCTCTTAGACCTAAACCCAAACCCGATCAACCACCAAGAGATGTTATAATTAAATTGCTACGATACCCAGATAGAGAGAAGATACTTTTAGCAGCCAGACAAAACCCCACCTTCAAATTTCAAGGAAATATCGTCCAGTTTTTTCAAGACCTCTGGGTCAAAACGCTGCAACGACGAAATGCACTGCGACCTCTTACTCTACTTCTGAGGAAGAATCAGATCCCATACAGATGGGGGTTCCCTTTTGCACTACAAGTGGTGCGGAATGGTAGGCTGCTTCCTGATATATGTAGATCGCTTGACCTAGAACCCCCTGAAACCACAATGGGAGAAACATCAACACATCCGCCTGACTTATCCCAAAACCGCTCAAAACCTCAAAGATCAAAGTGGAAGAAAATCACTAAGAAAAAGACGAAAACTTGAAGCTGCTTGATAAGTCACACTTGGGGTGGAAGAAGTTACCTTTGTTCTTTGACGATAAATTTGAAGTTTACCCGATTTGGAGAGCCTCTGATTCAGCAATGAGGTTTGTGGTTTGGACTCCTTTTTTTGAAAGGACTGTTATTGTTATTTCACTCAAAACAAAAGAGACACATGCTATAGTTTCTGGTAAGGTCACCAGCCTGTTATTATTTATGTTTGTTATTGACACATGTTTATCTTAACACTAAGTCAGTATCAGTTAATGTTGATTGTATGTTTGTTCATTTATATGTTATGTAGAGTTGAAAGATATTGTACACTGCATGTTCACTCATCAGAGGAAATAGCCTTAGGGGATCACAGGAGAGGAGAGGAGAACCCAGGTTTCCTAGAATACCAAGAGAGAAGTGAGGGCAACCCCTATGACAATAGACTACTACAGTCTATAATGATGCAATTGCTGACGTATAGGAGATTGACACTTAAACATGGTAGAGACAATGACGTTCCCTAGAATAGTGTTAGTCTCGCACAATGCGAGAGGCCTTAATACAGACGTTAAAAGAAGGACGGCTATGACTAACTATAGGAGGTTAAGGGCCACTATTATATACTTACAGGAAACCCACTTTCTTAAAAAATCTATACCTAAATACTGGGCAAAAGACTACCCGCAACAATATCATTCTACCTTAGACTCCAAGAAAAGAGGAGTTTCTATCCTGATACATTCGTCCATACCATTCTTACACAAAGAAACCATATCAGATACGGAAGGTAGGTACCTTTTAGTGATAGGAAGGATAGGGGACGTGGATGTGCTTCTATGTAATGTGTATGCTCCCAATGAGCAACAAGATAAATTCTTTGAGAAGGTTTCGCACTTGCTGACCGGTTGGTCGCGAATGCGAATAATACTGGCGGGAGATTTTAACATAGATCTCCAGGCATTGACAAACCAAAATCTTACCCTGTCAACGAATAAAAAGAATAGACAAAAAAAGACTGCTAAAAGTGTACTAGGTATACTTGAGCAACATACTCTACATGACACTTGGATGACTTTAAATGGGGGATCTAGGGATACAACCTTTTACTCATCAGCCCACGATAGCTATAGTAAAATAGACTATGTATTTACAAGCCAGATCCTGCAACCTGCAGTACAAACCGTAGACATACACACATGCGTATGGTCTGACCACTCTATTACTCAATTAAGAATAGGTAACCTTTCAGACCCACATAGAACAAAGACTTGGACTTATGACCCATCCTGTACGAGAAACCAGGTAGTAAAAAACAACATACTTAAACACCTAGAAGAATATTGGAAGATTAATGTAGACTCCACAGTGAACCCAATCACACCCTGGGCAGGACATAAAGCAGTACTGAGAGGAATTCTCATCAAAGAGAAGACTCAATACAAAAAACAAAGGGAGGCCCACATAAAACATATTGAGACAGTAATAAAATCTTTAGAAATACTACATAAACGGACCCAGTCGAGGGCTACACTGACGCAACTCACAACTGAAAGACAAAAACTACACTCGCTATTAAATGAGCAATCGTTAAGAGCTGCACATAAACTAAAGGCAAATTATTATATTTTTTCTAATAAACCAGACAAATATCTAGCAAAGAAAATTAGAGATAATTACAGGGCTTTGGCTATACCACAGATACAGAGCTCTAATGGACAGTTGACCTCCCACCCTCAGGAGATTGTTGATACATTTGCCGGGTTTTATAGCAAATTATATGATGGTTTAAAGGTCCGACACAACTCCTCCACGCAGGAGGTGTTCGACTCCTTCATATCAAAAGCAAAACTAACCCCAATAACTGAAGAAGATAGGGAGAGGTTAAACGCCAAGATTACACGGGGGGGAGGTGTTAGCGGCTATTAAAGAACTTAAGCCAGGTAAAGCCCCGGGACCCGACGGCTTCCTGGGGGAATACTACAAAGCATTTAGAGAAACACTGATACCCCACTTAGTGGTATTCGCAAATCATATTATGGAGGGAGGGGAAATACCTACAGATCTCCTTCGGGCCAAGATAGTGGTCATACCGAAACAGGGAAAAGATCCCAAATTTTGTGCTAGCTATAGGCCGATCTCTCTTATCAACCAAGATCTCAAAATAGTTACAAAAATAATGGCCAACAGATTGAAACATATTTTACCCTCCATTATAAATGCAGACCAAGTTGGATTTATTAAAGACAGGGAGGCCCCGGATAATATCCGCAAAATGGTGTCAATAATAGATTATCTTCAGGAAAAGGGAATGCCTTCTCTGGTCCTGTCACTGGATGCGGAGAAGGCATTCGATAGGGTAGATTGGAGATATATGATGGCGGTGCTCACAACAATGGGATTTGACGGGAGATTTTTACAGGCTATTAGAGGGTTGTACTCGACACCAACAGCGCAAGTTAGAGCGATAGGACACCAATCTAAAGATATACACATACTCAATGGTACACGACAGGGATGCCCGCTCTCACCCTTAATCTTTGCATTGTGCATAGAACCACTAGCAGCATATATACGAAATTGTCCAGATATCTCAGGGGTAGAGATAGGGAAGTTAACTCATAAAATTGCCCTGTTTGCCGATGATGTGCTACTCACAATTACGAATCCATTAAAGTCCTTACCCTTTCTATACCAGGCACTAGATTTGTTCTCCCAAATCTCGGGCTACAAGATAAACGCTGATAAATGTGAGGCGCTCCCCTTATCCATCCCAAAACATACAATAAAACTGATAGAAGCCAACTTTGACTTTCAATGGGCGCTAGGGGGTCTGAAATACTTGGGGATTAAATTAACCACACACTCTTCCAAACTCTACACCACAAATTATGTTCCCCTGTTTAAAACAATCCGATCTGACCTAGGGAAATGGGGAAAGATGGGGTTCTCATGGTATGGTAGAATATCTGCTGTGAAAATGACAATTCTGCCAAAAGTTCTGTACTTGTTTCGAGTACTTCCTATTAAAATTAATATTCCGGACCTCGATAATATCCAGAAAGATATACACAGATTTTTGAGGGACACCCGAGGATTTCGCGTCAGATATTAGACAGACACAGACAACTAGGAGGGGTAGGAGTCCCTAACTTGCACGACTATTACACAGCAGCGCGCTTAGCTCAGACTACGATAATGGGGAGGCGACAGACAAACATATTATGGCCCATCCTGGAAGCAGAAATGCTGAATCAAGAGACACCAGATGGTATCTTGTGGGATAAAGGTTCAGGAGAATCTCGAGCTTTATATTTAAATAAAACTACATTGCTTACTAGACAACAATGGATGACTACCAAACGGATGGGAGGGTTGATCCCTGTAAACTCACTGACAATGCCTCTGAAATACTTAGTACACAACGATTACAAGAGTAGAATTACGAAATGGGAGAACAAAGGGTTATATAGGGTTGCAGATTTACAACACCAGGGTAAGTTGTTGACATATACTCAACTCCAACAAAAACTTGAACCCATCCAACTACATTGGTTCCTGTATCTCCAGACAACATCAGCCATACGAGACTACCTAGGGACAGAGGAGATACATGGCCGACAGACGACTTTAGAGTGTCTGTGTACATCCCTTGATAGACCCAAAAAGGCAATCTCCAGGCTATATATCTCTATTCAGGAGAGCAAGATACAAACAAAAACGTCAATAATGCTACAATGGGAGCGAGATTTGGGTAAGGAGATAGAGATAGATAAATGGGACGACATGTTTTCTCAAGCTAGCAAAGGACTTATAAGTGCGGACCTTAGGGAGAATGTACTGAAAACTTCTTTTAGATGGTATCTGACCCCAACAAAAACAGCCCACATGGTTAAAGGGAGCAATAATCGATGTTACAGAGGCTGTCAAACAGTAGGTACCTATTTCCACATGTGGTGGGATTGCTCTAAAGTAAGTAATATATGGCAAGAATTATCTACATTATTGAGCAAGACACTGAATGAGCAGATATCTCTCACCCCAGCACAGGCGTTGCTCCACGAGAACATCACTAGATTTAATACACACATAAATGTATTTATCAGGATTCTGTGTACTGTAACAAGAATAACTATAGCAAAATATTGGAAGACAGAAATTCCGTCTTGGGCAGAGGTATTAGCTAGAATCCGGGCAGCGTATTCAATGTATGAGGTAGCAGCAAATGTGTTAGACATGGAACCTTGGTTCCAAAAAGTCTGGTTCTACTGGATAATGGAGACCAACAAACAGTGATACCTTACAATAAATAAAAAAAAAGGTCTGAGGGTGGAGGGGACATACCCTATGCTTAAGGAAGAAGAGAGGGGACCTAGCTGACTAGAAGGGATACCTGGGTCCTTAGTAGAAGTACTCTTAGATGAGCAAAAAATCTTTAGCTAAGAAGATTATAAAAATATGCAGTGGTATGGTGCAACTCTATAAATGTTTTTATATTGTTGATTTGTTGGTTCAGTTTGTTTGTAGATTATTTTCTTTAGACTTTGATAAGTTGTGTTGAAACTATTAAAAGAGCACCCCCCCCCCCCCACATTATTCTACTCCCTATGAAGAATAATACTCTAACGGAGAGTTAAGAAGAGCGGAAGCAGGGGGAGAATTTATCCAGAAAAACAACTCCACAGTAATTTATGAAGAATACAGTTCTGAGAAGTTAAATTACATTCAAATGTTGAATTCTTCACATGTATTAACAAGGGATATGGCATACGAACTGTTGCAAAATCTCATGGGGGGGATACCTTCGGAGATGTACACAGTTATGTTAAAGAAATATTGTATTGTGATATCTGATGTGCCTTCGTCATGAGATGTATGTAAGATCCCTGTATATGGAGGAGATGGAGAGGAGTTAATAAAAATTATTTCAACTAAAAAGAAACAAAAAGAGACTAGTGAGAAGATCATGGTCCCTTTTATAACAGACTATAGCGCTGATCTGAATATCATCAAACGAATAATAAGAAAACACTGGCACCTGATAAGAGAAGATGACCTGTTAGGGGATAAAATTATTGATAACCCCAAATTTATTTTTAAAAAGGCAGCGAACCTTAAAACATTTTTGGCACCTAGTGAACTGAAAACAAGAAAGAAAAATACACTAAAACAAAAAGATATAACTGGGAAAAGTATTATGGTTTTTTTTCCATGCTACTCATGTAAAGCATGTGGCCACAGTAACAAACTAAAAAATATCAGAATTAATAATATAGAGAAACCCCTCACAATTAAAGACACCATAAAATGTACCAATAAAAATATCATCTATATTCTTAAGTGCTCCTGTAACCTTTTTTATTTTGGGGAAACCAAAAGAATGGTCAGAGACCGAATAAGAGAGCATATTGGCAATATAAAGAATGGTGGAGATGATACTCATCTATACAAACACTTTAAATCAGTCCATAAAGGCAAAATTAAGGATTTAAAATATTGGGGTGTACAAAAAGTACATAATCATTGGAGAGGTGGCAGTATAGAGAAGAAATTACTGATAAAAGAAGCAGAGTTAATTTATAAATACGATACTCTATACCCAAAAGGTTTAAATTCGGAACTAGATCTCTCACCCTTTCTGTTTGACTAATGGGGTTTTTTTATATTGCAACTTTTACTCTGTTTAGGTTATATGGTCATAATCAACTCGACAACAATCCCTTTGTAGGATGTACATATATATCTCCTCTGTCTTATAAAAATCGTTATATTACAAGTTTCAAGTTTTATGGCCATAGAATTCATATATAAGAAATCCTTTTAATAACATCAGCATTAAAATATCGTAAAAAATGTTTTAGATGGCTGTCAGACAAATTTTATGAATATTAATTATTTTATAAAACATCCTATAAAATGTTTGATAACTTTTATAATTATTTATGAATATCACTTATTTTAGAATATTATGAACTGATTGTAGTAGCACCTATAATGTAGCCTTTTTTAAGTAAGCAGACACTAAGCAAAAATGATATTCCTCTTTAAGCTGAGAATGAATATAAAGAGACTATTCCACCTTAAATGAGCTGGGACATATACAGAAAAAACACAGATACATAGTATTCTTGTTATTCCACCTTAAATACATCAATCAAGAAACCACCAATGAGGGTTTTCTGACACCTTTATAAGGATACACCTGACCAGTCACACCTATCTTGAAAAAGCTCCCTGGCGAGCGAAACGCGTTGATCTGAGTGGCTGTGCTATTTGACATAATACTACTTGAATAAGGACATCTTACATCTAAGGATTTTCTCAACTTTACTCATTAACCCGGGTTACTTCTTCAACATTCCTCAACATCCTCCTTTTCCTGCGTGCAATTAGCACTAAGTGCAGGGAAGTACCTCTGTTTGAAAACCTAAGAGTGATTATCTCCAAAACAACCTGTGATTCCAATATCAAGAAAGCCGATTATCACGGTAACAGCAGTTGAAGTTTGCCGATGACGTCAGACGCCGAGATACACGCGGCGCACTGACTTAGTTTGGGAACTTGGAGCTGAACAGAGGATATCGGTGCCACACGAGTGGTGAAGTAAGTAGAAAGAATCTTAAAGATTTAAGATCCATAAAGTTTAATGACTGTATTGTGCTACAAGAAATCTATATATTGCCTAAACCTTGAAGTTGGTCAGTAAAAACCTATCTGTGAAGCAACGACATTTTAAAAAGGTTTTCTGATGGTATAAGAGACTGTCTCTCTCTGCATAATACAGTGGATTACTAACACACTTCCCCAGCTAAAGTTTGCTTACTAAGTTGCTTATAAAGTATCTAGTATGGAATTTCAACTTGCCTAAAATCTGATTTTATTATTTTTATATATGGGGAGACGTCCCTCTGTTTTAAGTTTCAATTTGATTGCGATTGTGTAAAAATAAACAAAATATTTTTATTACATGAATAAGGCTGCAAGGGAATTTTTTTAGATACATTTAAGTTTTCCTCACAATCTGTATCTAGTTTAACACATTGTTACTTTGTAACCTTAACTCACATTTTGCTTGACAATATTATATATCACCTAATATCACATAAATATATGATCACACTGTTTTTTGACACATACTTTGACTCCATCCTTTATTATTAGTACACTACTGATAGATTATCTTTCCTAAGTAAGACATCCGCATACCACTACATTTTCACGGACACTGTCATTTTATAGATCACCCCCCCTTGTTAATAGTACTGTAGAAATCTAATACACGTATCATACTTCGCACAATTACCAACTCCTGTATATGTATACTGGATACACTTATTATTCGTTTTAATATTTGGATACCTTTAGCTTTCTTTTAGCACACTTACTATCACTACAATTCTTACTACATTTTGAAAAGACAGATGGATCTTTTCTCGCTTGTAAGTTGTGTGGTATCCCCTTTTAACCAGCGCTCTGCTTAAACCCCTTTTTTAATATTTCACTTTTACTTTTCTGATACCCCAGAATTTTAACCCTTTTGGATCCTGATTATGTTACTCTTTAAATTTCCTAGAGAGGAGGTGACCTTC